>NW_024704909.1:0-55773 GCF_018977255.1 Callorhinchus milii
TCCCTGACATCCTTGGAGAGCTCTTTGGTCTTGGCCATGGTGGAGAGTTTGGAATCTGATTGATTGATTTCTTCCGTGAACAGGTGTCTTTTATAGAGGTAACAAGCTGAGATTAGGAGCACTCCCTTTAAAAGTGTGCTCCTAATCTCAGCTCGTTATCTGGATAAAGGACACATGGGAGCCAGAAATCATTCTGATTGAGAGGGGGTCAAATACTTATTTCCCTCATTAAAATGCAAATCAATTAATAACATTTTTGACGTGCGTTTTTCTGGATTTTGTTGTTATTTTGTCTCTCACTGTTCAAATAACCCTACCATTAAAATTATAGACTGATCATTTCTTTGTCAGTGGGCAAACTTACAAAATTAGCAAGGGATCAAATACTTTTTTCCCTCACTGTAGGTAAATTGAGCATACATTTAATACTGAACAACCACGCGCAATCATAAGGAGTCCAGTATTGTGAACAGTGGAGGGTAGAATAATGTAATTCAGCTAAGTCTATTGTTATGCTGAACAGCCAAAGTTTTGTGTCTACTTTTAGAACCGATATAACTTTTATAGTTAAAAATAATTATATTTTTCATGATAATACACGTGTGTACAAATATATGTAAGGACAAAAAACATCTATTTTACCATACGAGCTGAAAGCAAATGTAAATTTAAAAAAATACACATGTGCATACTACTTTTAAAAAAACATCCTGAAAAGGTTGGCGTAGTTTGCATGAGTTTTTTTTTCTTCAAGACTAATCTGTGTCGTGGCCTTAAATAGAGAGGGGGGGGGGGCAGAGAGAGAGGTGGGTCTGTTGGAGCAGAGACACCCAGCCATCAAATTCACCATGGAGGTGGAAAAGGATGGCAAGCTATCATTCTTGGATGTTTTAATCGAAAGGAGACCAGATGGCTCAATGGGACACTATGTCTACAGGAAAGCCACCCATACGGATGTATATCTAAAACCTGACTCCCACCACCATCCTTCCCAGAAGAATTCCCTCATCAAAACTCTACACCATAGAGCTCGATGTATTTCCGACCATCATCACCGAGCCAGTGAACTGGAATACATACACCAAGCTCTCAAGATGAATGGATATTCAGACTACACAATCCGTAAAGCTATCACCCCAACCGTTGGGAAAGAACCATCTGAGGACCCAATCAAAACCATCACCTTGCCATACATAGCAGGGGTCACCAAAAATATTTCCAAAATCATGAGCAAACACAAGATCCAGGTTCGATTTAACAGTCCATAAAATTCGTAATCTGATCCCATCTGTGAAGGATGTGATCCCTGACATACAATACCCCGGTGTCTACAAACTAAGCTGTGTCTGCGGCAGTATTTACATTGGAGAAACTAAGTGACGTTTCTCGACTGTGTTCGTGAACATAAGGCAGATCTGAAACACGGTAGGACCAATACCTCGGCCGTGGCTGATTATTGTTTTAATGCGGTGGGCTCACACGAAGTTGATTTCTCTAAGACGAAGGTACTTTGCAAACCCACTGGCTATAAACAAAGATTCGTTCATGAAGTCATCCATATATATAGACACACTTTTCAATCGAGAAGATGGGTATAAACTGAGCAATCACTGGAAGGATGTTATCAACCAGTTTAAGTCATAACTATCTCAGATGTTCCCATCCTACCACCTTCCGATGTTAGTTCTTTTTTCAGCTCTCTGATTTTACATTAACAGGTAACAGGACCCTGCGGGGTGGGCTGGTAGGAACGAATAACCAAAGAATATAAACATAATGTATTATTACACTTGTTTAGCCAGGAAAGCCCCACTGAGTCTAAAGGTTTTTGTAGGGTCCTGCCAAGTGTTTGCAGTAGGAGGCGATGTTGCTACACCTAATCGGATGATACGAAGGGAGAGTTTGAGGCCTAGTTCTAGGCTTTAGCCTAGCTGTAGGCTTTAGGCCGCTGTGAGTTAATTTTTAATATAAATGATTTAATTATTTATGTATAAGCTTCAAATGTAAAAGTTTCTATTTAAAAAACATTAGGGAATGTAACATTGTTAAACATTAACTCCCTTTCACACACCGGGGGGTACGATACGAAGGGAGAGATTGAGGCCTAGTTCTAGGCTTTAGGCCTAGCTGTAGGCTTTTGGCCGCTGTGAGTTAATTTTTAATTGAAATGTTTTTATTATTTATGTAAAAGCTTTAAATTTAAATGTTTCTATTTAAAAACATCAGGGAATGTAACATTGTTAAACATTAACTCCCTTTCACACACGCGGGGGTACGATACGAAGGGAGAGTTTGAGGCCTAGTTCTAGGCTTTAGGCCTAGCTGTAGGCTTTAGGCCGCTGTGAGTTAATTTTTTCTTTAAATGTTTTATTTAAAAGCTATCTCTGGGAATTATAAGGGAATGTTGCACTTGTTTAGCCAGGAAAGCCTCATTAATTAAATTTTTTAATTAAAAGCTATCTCAGGGAATTATAAGGGAATGTTACACTTGTTTAGCCAGGAAAGCCTCACTGAGTCTAAAGTATTTTGTAGGGTCATGCCAAATGTTTGCAGTAGGGGGCGATGTTGCTACTTCTAATCGGACATCGGACGGACGGACGGACAGACGATATAATCTATTGTAGGCTGGTTCACTTCGTTCCTACCAGTAAAATTTATCACCCTAACACCGATCTCCAAGTTTTTGCTTTGCGATCTTCCATTCACATGCTAATCTCTAACATTAACATAGCCACCTCAGGGCACCCGCTGTGGAGGCCTCTCAACGATCTTACATTATCATGCTAATTTTTACTGGGCAGCCCTTTGATTGGTGGGAAAAGCCAGCACCGTCTCGCTCGCTGCCCACCACTTACATTAACATTGGCTGCTGACATTTGGGCAATGCCCATTTCAAACCTTTATAAACGGTTTACCTTTAGAAGCTAACCCCCTCATCCTGATGACGAACGCTTGTGGTGTGATTGAAACGTCGTAGTTTTTTGTTATTTTTTTGTTATTTTCTTTGAACCTATCTACGTGACTTTACCGAAAGACCCAAATAATATGAATTCCTGCAGTCACGAAAGCTTTAAGTCAATATTGAATGTGTTAGTAGTTTCAAGGTTTACATTCACACATATTGGTGGCAATATTAATGTACTAACAAATGCTGCATTAATGTCCGATCTGGTAGAGCCAAGAAAATCTGCAGACGAATGCTTGTATAATTGCAAAGTGCAAAAATTGCTTGGCAAAACATGCTGCTTGACAATCAGTGCATGCATGTGAGTGCAAATCGCGGTTGAAACTAATTACACAGGCGATTTCACTTGGAAGTCAGTATTTCATTTCAGTGAAACATTTATTACTTGGAGACATACTGAATGCTGAATATGTATGTAGAGCGTGCAGCAATGGCTAGTGCACTCAACCCAACGACCACAGTTCAATTCCCAGCCAGTCACTAAACGAGACAACCAACACCAGCGAGTAGCAAAAGGGCTTCTGAAATTACCCAACTTTCGAAGAATTGTTTTTATTTATCATCATATTTTTCTTAAAGAACATATAACACATTCAACACCATGTGCAGATTCCACTGGGCTATCCCTGAATGCAGGGGTGGATGCTTCTACTTCATTGCCCTCAGCAGTCTGGAGACCAGTTTTGTTAGAGCATATCAGGCTCCCCATTACCTCATCGTGGAGCACCAACATGGCCACTGCCTTTAGGGCGACCACTGACAAACCTGATTGAAAGGCCACCTCTACATATCTGAACAAGGCCTGCACATCGCAGAAGACTTGCCATGTAGACCGACGTTTAGATTTCAACAGTAGGTCTTGGAACTCTGCATCCAGTCATAAGCTGGCAAAACCTTGCCCCTTCAACTGCCATTGCCGTCAGTCGTATATCCGGCAGATCCCGACACCAGATCCCTCTCTGGGGAACAGTGAGTCTGGTCTACGTGTAAAATACGTATGAAATTCATACAACATGCAAATGTAACACTTTAGTTAAGTTCAATGAGCGATGGCAACTGCAATGGTGTTCTAATGTATATGTTCATGGCATGGCAGAGACTACTGGACGAATAATTAAGTTTGCCACAATTTGACATCTGGTGAAGATAAAAAGAAATACCACGGTCATTTGTTTAAACATAGACAAGTCGATGTAGAGAATAAGATGCACTCTACTCTCTCGCATTGTCTCACAAATGATCTCAGATGTTGGAGTAAAATATTTTACCATTGCAAAAGCTGTCAATAAACAATATGTATCTTGAACAGATAAAACTAGGTAATAATAATTTAGTTGCGACTATTGAGAAGGAATTGGTAATGTATAATCAATTGTAACATAAAAATCATGCACATTTTTAGTTAATCTGAGTTATTTTTTGTTTTCCCGCATTAATTATTGGTTTATCCAATAAAAATATATTTTATTAAGTCCATTATTTTTACTTAAATTGTGCTGAGCGTTACTATTGTAGGTTTAAAATGAGCTGGCTAAGTGGCTTAATCATTAGCAGAAAATGAGGCTCACTATGCAAGATTTATCTGAGCTAGGATTACATTAATTATGACAAGAGGCATTGCGCTAAAAAAAATATTGCGACAATAGTTACATTTTAGTCTCATTAAACTTATTCAAATGATAGAGAGTGTTTAATTTGTCACATCAAAACAAAAACAACTGATAAATAATAGCTCTTGTGTTTGACGCATTAGAGTGTTGGGATAATGAACGCCCTGTCCCTTGGGTTTTAATGGCATATTATTAAACTTAAGTTTGTACAGATTGGAATAAAGTGCCTTTGGCGAATATGTCGCTTTACTTTTTTTTGTATTGAGTACACATGAGGGCATGTGGCAAAGGCAAATGTTTAAAAAGGTGATATATGTGAAAGGAAATGGAATGAACAGCTACACATTCCTTGCAAGATCTACTTTTAACTCAGGGGCTATAACAAGCTGTAAAACAAGTGATACTCAAGAGGTAGATGGCTGCAGCAGTTCTCACTAAACAAGCTGATTGCAGAGACTTGGCAGAGCAACTGATGGAGAGAGACTCGAGTACAAACGAAAAGCACTGTCCAAACCCACCATATGTTGGCGACCACCAGCTATTATTGCCCTAGGATATATTTGCAAACAAGCCTTTAATGAATGGCCCACAGCAATTTTGGCGTGTCATTGAATATGGTTTGCATTCATAACTTTAGTTGAATACTTTATATTATAAATAACTCCCAGTGATTTTTTTTTGCTGCTAAAAAGACACAGTGAATACATTTTATAGTATTTACCTGCACAGGTCTTCAAAGTTATGTAGTGATGTAAAATGGATCACTACAGCGCGTAGCGCCAAGTGCCGTAGAAATGGGCGCTGAGGCTAACACACCGTGCAGTACATACACTGGGTCACTAGGGGCATGGTACTGAGTGCTAGCAGAAGAGAGCCAGATGAGACTACCGACAGAGTCGGGGATAGAAGCCTCCGCCAGCGCCTCAGGTAATTGCCACAGAGTCGGCTACTGGGGAGTGTGGTGGGGGCGGCTGCAGTAGGGGGCCTGTGGGGACGAATCACCCCATACCGGGTTAAGCACGTGAGGAATGTGGGCCAAAGGTGAATGAGGGACACGGGAAGAGTAGCTGAAAAACGTCTGGAGAGTTCCCGAGGGGGCGTGGTAAAGGGTGGAGCCAGAGAGGGAACAGGTGTAAGGTGCGCCTGGTCCAACCCATGTGAGACTAGGCTCTAAAGAAAGCTGTCTCGGGTGTGGACCAATCAACTTCAAGGACAGTGCACATTATCAGAGTTATGTTTTTTTGTTTTTTTTGTTTGCATTATGACTGTAGGTATTGTGGTCTATGCAAACATGACTCCTTGTAAAAAGGTGTCAGTTTTGTTGCCAGATAGAAGGGTAAAAAAAAACAATTATCAGGTGTAAGGTGGCCTGGAACCTTTGGTAATATTCCAGACGTAGGCCCGGCCGGGGGTGGAGCCAGGCCGGCCGAGAGGGAAAAAATGGAAGCTCCGATCGAATGTCGGGGCTGTCTGCAGGTGAAGTGGAACCCAAGTGCTACGTCTTCGTCTCCGACATTGTGGGTCAGACAGCACGTTGGCTGCTCTGACCCCATTATAGTTATCCCGTATGCGAGAGAGATGGGTGTATTGTAATCCTGTGTGTAACGAGAGTGAGAGATAGTGTATTAGTCCCGTGTGTAACGGTGTTGCATAAGTGTAGAATAAACGTTGTTGCCTCCTAAATAGTGCATTTTAAATGACTCACGACACATATAACAAACAAGAAAAACACTAAATTGTCCTTTAACAGAGTTTGTTATTATTGTACATCTTAAAATAACTTACATACAATGTAAGTGTATATGGTAAATACTAATGTTGCACAGAGTGCTGAAAAATGAACTCACAGATATTTTATACAATCCTTATGATCAAGACTCCTTTGTGCTTTGTCAGAGAGAATCATGTTAAAATTACTAGACGATACAGCTTGTTGGTTAAAAGATGCGCAAACAAACTTCAATTCCATACATATTCACAAGGGATTCATTTGACAGATATGCATTTTTTTTCCCATAGCCTAATTGAACAAGCTGACAACATCAAAAACAGGATACGAACCCAGGATTAAAAAGTTGCAAAATAATTGTAGGTAGAGGCGAACACTCGTAATAATTGTACACAGGAACATGCCAACATATTCAAGTGTGACTTTAAAGTCCTGGGCCCGGTGCTATATCTTAGCAAGCAAAAAGTCCGAGCTTACATATGAGAGTAGATGCAAATAGTAGTGTAACAACAACTGCCATTCTCCACTAAGTGGCAGTGATGTTACCATGGCACGTGTGCTAGGCTAAGTTGCACATTGAAGCTACATGAACTGCTCAAGAGTCGCTGGCAGGTCATGGGACAAATTCAGGTGCCATGGGTTGACTGACTGGGATGACCGGCAGATGTGCCACCTGAGCTCCCTACTGTGTCAATTTGCTGCATTTTAACTACCCGGTCCGCTTGTTGTCATGAGTACCATCTTCTTGCCCTCTATTCCACCAAATTCCCAGTAGTATCCTTCATGAGCCTTCTCCACTGAGGCCAATCTTAACACCGCTGGTTCCAGTCATCGGCAAGTCCAATCAGCTGCACATCCATCTGGACCACAGCAGTACATCTCTTATCTAGATCATGCTGCACCTATTTAGCCCCCTCTATCCAGTCAAAAAGAAGCTGCTTGGGCATACAATCTCACCTGCTGAAGAAACTCACTCATGGGTATATGTCCAGATCTTTTAAGAATTTGTGAGCTCACACAATTCAGTTTGGTCTAACCCAGAATGGATCATAGGCAGGCCAGCCTGAATGCTCTGCATTTCGCAGCAATATACCAGTTAGTTTCCACGGAGCATTACAGCAGCCGATTAAAAGATAATGCTGCTCGACTGAATCGGAGTGAGACCTTCACTGCCAAACTGGAGTTGGTCATAAGCACACTGCCCAGGTACAGAAACGTCTTAACTCTCTCCACAACTGCCTCATCTCTCATGGGAAGTGGATGGGATGGAGAATTCGATGATACAACATACCCAGGCAGGTGCTTTATTTTCGTGGGGCTGATGGTAAAGAATCATCTCTTGTATTCTTAGGTTTTTTCCATAAAGTTCCATTCATCGAAAAAACCTAAGAATATGAATCCTTGCAGTCACGAAAGCTTCAAATCTAGAATCATCTCTTGGTAGCATGCTCCAGCTGTAGCAGTAACATCTCCAACTCCTTCTCAGTGAGCAGTAATTATCAGATCATCCGCATACATAATATGGTTGACCATAGGTAGCTATCCCTTGACCACACCTAGGCATCTTACACCCTCCCATTTTATGTGTACCAGATATAAATTCTTCGGTACAGCCATGCAAAGCTTCTCAAACTACGTGGTCAAAGAAGATGTGAAATAGTGTATGGGCCAGAGGACATCCCTGTGGCACCCCAAAGAAACAGAAAATATATCTGAATCCTGGCCCCGCAGTTTTACCCAGGCCTGCCCACCTACGTGAAGGTCCTTAATGATTGTGAGCAGAGGGTGAGGAACCACGAAGACACGAAGAATAACCAGAGTCCTGGCCTATTGATCGTATCTTAGGCTGTAATTATGTCAATAATGCAAAGATTTAAGTGGTGTTGAAATTCCATACACCTCTACTGTAGCAGACGGACAGAGACGATGGCATCTGTGAAGGTCCACCCTGATCTGAAAACACATTGAGGCTCGGCAAGCCTCTCCTCAGCATGCCTGACATGGCGATGTTGAATAATCCTTGCCAGATCTTTCCCCGGCACACTGAGAAGGGAGATTCGCCGATAGTTAAATCAGTGTAACAACTTCGGAAAGAGGGGGACGACCAGGGCATCTTTCCAATCTTTCCAATCATGTGGAATTCATCCTTTGGATCAGACAATGATGTCATACAGGGCAGCCTGCACACAAATGCCTTTCTCTCTCAGCAGTTCATATGAAAGGTCATCTCTGCCTGGTGCTTAGTCTGGGATGCCAGACAAAATCAAATGCTTTAGCTTTGTCATGGGCAATGATATTGACGTCCAAAAATATTCAAGGGTTGAGCCCCAAATACGAGATACAAAAGCTAACAGGTTACATGTTGATCGGAGAAAACTCACACTTGGACATAACCAACTGCACACACAGGTTAGCAACCTACTTGGTGTATAGGCTTCTAAGAATGATTATGAATAATGTTAATGAGTGAAGCAACTATATGTAATATATCTCGAGACAAAATTTCAATTACCATTCACTGAATTAATTGGAGGATATTAAGCAAGAAATGAACTAATATTATTGTGGTGACACTCCTTGAATTAATGACAGAATATAGGAGATAATAAATGATGATACATTTTAACCTGATTCGATTCGTGTATGGCGGGGTAAAGTGAGGGTACTCCCACCTCTTCCAGAAGAGTAGGCCAAAGACTCACTCGGGGGTTTTCTAGAGCTGCCCGTTAACGGAGGCCCTTCTGCCAGCAGTGGCACGAGTAAGAAAATGAAGGCCTGCACTTTTACCTTGTTTACCTTTTCAACTAGTGGACTCTCCCCCGTGGTGAAAGGCCATCAAGCATGAATCATAACAGAGCTCTGCCTATTAAAATCACATTAAGGAATACAATTTAGTGAATCGGTGTTATGGTTAAACAAGAGATTTACGATTTGTTTTCGTCTCTCACGTGATAAATACAAGTATATTCCTAGATAATATCAATGTTTTCTCAGATGGTGAAATAAAGTACATTTAGAAATAATTAATCTCAATGAACGCACATGACTAAATAAATGGTATGTATAAATAATAAGTCTAAATGGGCTCTCATGCAGATAAATAAAGTAACTTAAGAAATCATGGGGGTGGATTAAGAAATAATGAATATCAATGAACTCTGACGTAGTTAAATAAGAACATTAAGAAATAATCAATCTTAATGGGCCTGCACATGATTAAATAAAGAACATTGTTAAAGTCGAATTGGTAAAACAGGACGATTATATCATCTAGTAGATGGAAATAAAATATTACTGTACAAACAATACATATTTTAAAGCAATAACAATAGCATCACCAACTTACAAGATGCATGTAGGCACATCTAGCGCTAAGTTATTAAAGGATGTTATACTGGTCCCCATTTTTTGGAGAGATAATAATCTCCCAACTGTTCACATTCATTTAATTAAAGTTAGTCAATTTCCAGGTCACGTGTGCTGGGATAAAGCGTGGATCCTCCCATCTCCACCAAGACGTTTGGCCAGTGTAAAATAATTGGTCAAATACTCTTTCTTGGGGTTATCTACCTCTCGTTGACGCCCTTACAAGAGGAGTGACTTGAGGAAGAAGAGACAGTCCTGCACGTTTGCCATTACCACATTTTAGTTAAATGGTAGATTTTGCAATTTTTCAAAAAGTCATGAGATCAAAACACAAAAAAAACTACGGCTTGCTTTTTTGTAAGAAAAAAAACACCCATCACACCGATATTTCTTCAAAAAGTATAGTGTAGTAATGATTTGTAGCAAAATATAGTTATGAAATTCATAGAACTCTAGCGTCATGCATTACAAAGTTGTAGTGTCTGAAAGTTTTAGAATTAAAATTAAATCTTCACCGAAATCTTACCAACGATCCACAACCGTCGATCATTAACATTCAGTGTTGCTATCTTTAAAAAATATATATACAATAAAATAATTTGTATGTTTTACTTGCATTCCCAGTAAAGTATGTGCTCCGGTGATGAACACAAGTGCACACTTGAGAACAACAATAGCGTATGACATTGAAACAGAAAGTCGGAAGAGGAAAAATAAGACAAACAATGAGTCCCCCTTTTTTATTTGCACGACAAAGCCAGACCTCAAGGCTTTTGAGAATTGATGGGATTAATTAAACAGATGTTGCACAGTTGATATGTGCAATGTGAACTCAATGCAGCAATGCTGACACCTTGGGAAGTGATCCTGTAACATTATTCAAGACACTCTGAAAGGTAGCTCACCACACTGGCGTATTACAGATATTACTTTTCTTCGCTTCAAGTGAAAAAAAATTCAAGGACGACTCTGATACTTGTTTTTTGCAGCTGATATTATATTGTTTGAGTATGGATTAAGTTTGCACTGAAGCAGCAGCATTATACGATGTTTATCATTCCTTTATAATGTGTTACATAATAATAATTGGATTAATATTTGCTTCTTAGACCACAGTATTCTTTGTAAAGATAAATGCAATTATTCAGCCATACAGCCTGATACCATTAAAATCATTACATTCCAATAAGTGGAATGTTTGCATTGTATGTGATATTTCAAATGGAGTGCACAGGAATAGGCAATATTTTCCTCCCCTTTTTTCAAATCATCTCTTTCTTTATGATTTATTTGACCACTACCAGTTATTGCGTATGATGTCGAACATTAGTACGCCCGAGTTGCTGTGGAGGAGTTAAAATAAAAACAACCCTCGTAAAAAGTTCAGGCCCAATAAACATTACCTGCTGATCCCACTTTAGATTTCTGTATGAAACCTTTGGTTTTATGTTTTGCCTGGAGGCTTCATAGAGCCAATAGTTGGAAATATTTTATCTAAACCCTGTCAATACAGACACTTAATTAAAAAAACAGAGAGCATCTTTGTTATGAAAGGGAGGTGTAAAATGCATACATTTATTCGGTAAATATTTCCATTATCTGTCATATTAATAGCATGCCAACCAAAATGTGTGAATCTAAATTAAACATGTCTTTTTGTGACATTGCACGGGCAGTCGTGCACGAGCATAAATAACAAAAACTCAGCACATTCATCAATAACACTGACGTAAATTTGAGGGAAAAAATTATTATGGATCTTTCGGGCAATGGCTCATTTTCATCGCAGATAGATGCTGAGCCATTGCTGAAAATGTCACGTTATTTATATATTAATATATTTAGGATAGAATAATTGACGAACGTTTTGAGTTGTTGTTCAAATATTCATGAAAGTCAAATATCTGAAAGTGCAGTAAAAAAACCCCAAGGCGTCTCTTCTCGTTTTCTGTGAGCTCGGAGTATGACTCACCTTGCCAGGGTTAACAGCCGTAATGGTCCACATGCACTGGGCATTGTTGTCATACTTCAGTGGAAAGTTGGGCGAGGTGATGACACCGCTGGGGCCTTCCAAGTGCGATCCGCAGGTCTTAGCTGCACACAGAGGAGACACCATAGGCCACAGTTATGCATCATATTTTCACTTCGCCTTTCCCAGGGGTTGTCGTAAAGGTGTGTTAAGATGTTGCCTTGAATGTGCATTCAGAGTATATGAGCTTGACCGGTATTGATGTTAACAGGGTAAAAAGAACGTACGATGCACATGTGTACACAGTTTGAATAAATAACATCAGTGGTTGAATACAACTAATAGAAGGGAGTGGATTGTTTTTATGTCCAGAGGAGAATCAACCAATTTTTGTGACAATGGTTTTGAATACAAGTGAACAGGGGCGGTTTCTTCATTAGGGCGATTGGGCGACGCACCACCAATGTCATTCAACCACAGAGTCACGCTAGCCGTCACTGTGCCTCTGGATATAGTCCAATCAGCGTCATGCTACGTTCTGTGGAGTACCGCCTCTTTTTGGGCGATTTCCCTCCAGCTGAGAATCGCCCCGAGTGGTCCCATAGACTTACATTCAAAGATGTTTTTTTTTTCGAACGGGGGCGCTGCAATGCATTCTCTATGGCTTCCGGGAGGGCTCGCCCTAACGTGCTTACGTCATCATACGTGCTTACGTCATCATACGTAAGCACGTTTCATCCAACAATATAATTTGTCGCCACCTAGTGGAATCTTTAATAAAAGAAACTTGAGTGGTTTGTTTTAATAGTGAGTATAGAAACAAACAAGATGTATTGTAAGAGTCACTTATTTTTCATTAATATTAAAGAAGTGAAGTTGCCTTTACATGCTTAAGCTGTTAATTTATCCATTGCATGGGTGGACCTTATCCTTATCAATCATCCAGACATTTGCCCCCCCTGAGAGATTTTGCAGGAGCCGCCACTGCAAGTGAACAATACAAAACGGTACGATTATATACGATTATAATACAGAGCATATGCAATATTCAGTTATTATTTGAATTTTATTTTATTTATTTATATATGCATTAACCCCTGCCTATGCAGTTGAAAAGTGAAACTGATATGAACGTAATTCAGTGCACTCGCAGTACACTCCAATGTGAATATGCCAGTGATTTGAGAACAAATATTGCATTGGTGATGTAAATTGGCTACGTATGAAAGTGAATTGGAGTCCCGTTTATTTAAACCTCAGTTGTCCCAGTGAAAAAGTTGCCATGGTTTTTTATGTCACGACTTCAATGTTATTTAATGAAAGATATCCTAATGTTAGAACGCCCCGCCCTTCCCCCCGTGGTTTCAAATCACGCACTGCTCACATGGTCCAACTCATCCTACGATAGTTTGCGATCAGTAAACATCGCGTAGAAGAAAAGACACTGTCCTTCCGCACTCTCATTTCAGCAGTCTGAATTGTCATGAAGTTATTCAATGTGAGTCGGAAATAAATCACAAGAGACAATGGCGAACAAGATTGTAATTGCTCCACACCATCTCTAATGCAATGTCCAGTGGATGCAACCTTTTCTCCATCACTGTTGGAACTAAAGGTTAGAGTGATAATGGAGTCTGCTTCAGATTAGAGCTCAGGTATTGATTTTCTTCTTCCTCTTTTTGATTTCCTTAACAACTGTCTGTGGTCGTGTTTGTACTTTCCCGTAACTCTTTTTTACTGCAGTACATAACATAGCAGGTCATTTGAAGTTTTACAAGAATGGCTTTTAATTTATTATTTTATACGATTTCTTTTAAGAGTCAATAAGTCAACTTTTTGTCAACACATGGCAATACACTGTTCAAAACTTTAAGCCATAGTTGTTAATATTGTTTAAATTAGTATGATATAGTTTTACAGATTAATACTGCAATAACATTAACACATAAGTTAATGAGTTGCAAGCTAATGCGGCATTAATTTGATTAACCAGACTTTTTATTTAAAACATTTACATTGAGTGCAATAAATAAAATATGTGGTCCTTTTGGCGTAGCTTACACAATACGGAACATAGCACATTTATAACAACTACATACTAATTGTCTTGCGCAATGTTTGTACTGCTTTTTGATTCTTGTCTTGTGTAATAACACCGTTACTATATTAAACAAGGCTATTCAAAATTGCCTTTTCTGGAGCATTACATTTGATAGCTTTGCCATCTCAGGCAGCAGAAGAGTAAACTGTAATCACATTCCGTATATGAGCCAGAGGTATTATGTTCAATCTGACATTTTAAAATGATTGTTTCGAGTTCTCTTGCATTCTATTAAGTAAGTGGATGTTTTATTTGGAACGTTGTTTCAGTTAACATTCCCACACAATAACTTCTGTCAAAAAAGTACAAAGATTATGTTATCTTTTAACCATAAATTACATGTTGTATTTATAGTAATAATGGAGGCAGTTCTGCATATAACATTATATTGATGCATGCTTTTCAAACAACCAGATAAGCACAATATATAGTCGTTAACACACAATTGTAGCGCATAACATTGTAATTGAAAACCCAGATCTTCTTGGTTCTTTCGGTAAAGTCACGTAGAAGGGAAGAAATAAAATAATAAAAATAAAACATCATAAAATAATTCTCACGACGTTTCGGCCACAACGCAAGCAGCCGTCCTCAGGTGAAGACCAGGTCTGTCGGGAGACAGCTGTCTCCCGTCCTCAGGTGAAGACCAGGTCTTTTATTATTATTATTTTATTACTTCCCTTCTACGTGACTTTACCGAAAGAACCAAGAAGATGAATCCCTGCACATGTGTGTAATCCTGTCTCTGGTAAAGATACTCCTCCTAAACTCACTGTCTATCATTAAGTGGATGTTAAGACCCTCATACCATGTATGGAAAATAACTGAATGTTAAATGCATAGGTCATCTGTGTGATATGGAAATTAAGGTTTAGCATTCATATATATTTCCTCTTTTTGTATCTCTTTGCACTTGAGTGATATTTCTGCACTATCCAGGGATTGTACAATATCATTCAGTACAATTCTATATCTTTTTTTGTTCATGAAGCTTGATTTTTTTTAGGGAGTTGTTTGATGTCTCATTAACTATTTTAGACTAGTATGTGACCTTGAATCTTGAATAGGTCGCATTTTTGGCTGTTTAATTGACTGGAACAAATTAATGGGCTAATTGTACATAGCAGTGTCACGATGATGGAGAGGTTCCTAAGCGATTAAGGCGAGAGAACAGAGAAGCCACATCTGGCCTGAAGGCAGTTTAAGATGGTCTGGGTCTTGTGCAAGTGTGTTTGTGTGAGAAGTAGTGGTGCAGTGGTTCGTAGTGGTGATGTGGTTAGCCCGATAATCCTGGCCACAGCTGGTCCTGTGCCTCTCAGAGATCGACTCAGCCTTGAATTAGTACCAAGTGCAGTGTGTGATAATAAGCACATGAG
The DNA here is from genome assembly GCF_018977255.1 of Callorhinchus milii. Taxonomy (NCBI): domain Eukaryota; kingdom Metazoa; phylum Chordata; class Chondrichthyes; order Chimaeriformes; family Callorhinchidae; genus Callorhinchus; species Callorhinchus milii. The sequence goes on from NW_024704909.1 coordinate 15,117, forward strand.
ATGAAACGGTGACTGGGCATAGCGCTGAACACTATACCATCTCGTGCGCTGTGCTGGCTATATACAGGTTGTGTATGGAGGGTATTTTTGTTTATTCTGTCTTTTATTTTAACTCATGAAAGTCATCGAGTAGTTTTACTTGAATAATTAATGTGTCATCAAATCATCTCTTTAAAAAAAAACAAGCTGCGTGTCGAATTGAGGCACGATTGCTTAATAATACCAAATTATGAAAATATAATTCATCAAAACATAATTGGCTAGGGCATTATTAATTAAAGACAGTATATACCAAAAACCAATACCTTAATTCCAAAATAAATAGCTTAAGTATTCTGCACGTAACTATGCATATGCATAGGTATTTTATGATGATCTTAAACTTGTAAACTATGGTTGGGTGCCTAAGGGGTAAGACAGTGTGACTTTCCATCAGGAGACTACAATTTGTTCCCAATTCTCCCTTTAATTCTGCAAAAAATGCTACTCTTAAATAGAGCACAAATCCAGCCAAAGTTGGCAAACTGGTGTCACATATTTGGAGAGGAGCATCCAGTTCCCACCTCACTATACTAGGTGGAATTCAATATATTGCAGTAAAGTTGAGTGATGATCCAGCACTCACTAATTTCCTCACTCACTCACAGATTGTGAGTCACCTTCTTCTATGTATGTATGTTGAACTTCTTTCGCACCATACATAGCCAACCATGCGAATCGGAGGTGCGGGGAAAGGACAACAAACGAAAGACAAAAGGCAGTTCTATAGCCATGAGTGTTCAATCTAGATTTCAAAGTGCAAAAGGAAGAGCATTTTCATTTCATGTCTAGCCAAAAACCCGCTGCGAGAATGACTGGAGTTCGCGTTGTGGTTTATGCTCCTTGACGAGATCAGCAAGTTATTGTAGTTCATCTATGGCAAACACTTTGTAGTTCATCTATGGCAAACACTTTGTAGTTCATCTATGGCAAACACTTTGTAGTTCATCTATGGCAAACACTTTGTAGTTCATCTATGGCAAAACACTTTGTAGTTCATCTATGGCCAACACTTTGTAGTTCATCTATGGCAAACACTTTGTAGTTCATCTATGTCAAACACTTTGTAGTTCATCTATGGCAAACACTTTGTAGTTCATCTATGGCAAACACTTTGCATGCAATGAGTTGCGACCATCGATCTTCTATTGCTACTGCCATGGTTACTGTTCCCGTGAACTTCGCTCATTGATTCCCCGACTCATGTTTGAGGAATCGGGTCTGCCGGACTGGCTGTCCGTCTCAACCACACTGTGCCCAACCACCACACTGCATGTCACAGCACTACTCTCTCTCTCTACCTCGCACTGCTCCGCTTTAGAATTCCCTCCCATCGTCTATTTTCCCCAAAGCTATTTCAACCTTGCTCAAATCAAGAAATGTGTTCACACGTAGCTATTACAACTATGATAGTGCCATTTGTTGCTAGGCGTTTGACGTTTTGGGCATTTGGGCCTGCGCACTGCAACTGTTTAAAGTAAGTAAATAAATAGGAATGTGGAATTTCCACGACTGGCTTAGGGCTATGAGCAGCAGATGACCACTTCCCCACACTTGCTTGATTGGGAAAGCACTAATACTGTGTGTATATCGTTAGCTGCTTTGTGAAATAATTTTGAAAAAGCGTGTAAATATGTGTATTGAAGCCTGAAAATTCAAGCTCACTTTCCACGTTTGCATTGGTTTGCTTTACAGACTTTCTTGGTGCAAATGCAAACACAGGACGGATTTACTTTAGGGCAATAGGAAAAAGGGAAAAAAATCATCTGTTCTTAAATTACTTGCCGGTAACTGCGGAGGCAGAATGTGACACGGAGGCCAAGCAAACATTTTGGGTGTCAGGAGAATGGATTGTGCTGTAATTAAAAGTCTTACCCTTGCACAGTGGTCTGCTATCACTCCATGCAGCAAAAACATCATTGACCTTCTGGCACAGGATGCTGCTGGAGCCCTGAAGCACGTAACCTTCCTTGCAGGAAAACTGAACTATTGCTCCGAGCCTGGAATGATAAAGAATGGAAAGTGCAAGCAACAATAACAGGGCAGTCAGTGTTTATACAAGGCTAACATGGAAACTCAGAGCACAGGAGCTTAAAAATGAAAGACAGAATGCTGTTAGGCGGATTTCCCAAATCCGATTCCCCTCATTTGAAATCCAGTCAACTTCCACAGAACATAGTCTAGGTGGGCTGCATACAAATGGTTTAAAATCAAAAGGACGGTGGGATCTGGGAGCAGTATTCTCCAAACCAATTAACCTTTTTTGGTAAAGGCTTGACTCTCGATCACTGGACACACTCTGAGCTGTGACAACTGGTAGCATGCTTACATTGTTTTTTTCTTTGCCACTGTGGCACAGATAGCATACTAAGCTTCTTCTCTGCAAGACTCACCCCGATCTCACTGAATGGAGTTTTCCACGTGTATAATGTACCCCATATACTGAATGATAATTACAATTCCTTTTTTTTCCCAAACCAAATCAAGGCCATCTATTATGATAATTTCCACGTTTCCACAATATTTGGAGCATAATCAACATGTCAATGGTAACTCATTGTACCTATATAGAAATTAAAATACGCACAAAGAACACACATCAACAAGTACTCATAAGCATTTTTAAAAATCATAATTAAATATGAAAGTACCCACACAATGATTACAGCCATTTTGAGCGATCATAAGAGGTGTACTTTCGGTTTACTTGCAAATCCAATCGACGCAGTTTTTTTCAGCAAACATCAAAGTTGGTTTGGAAAATTGGCCTGACCAGGGTGATCTCTGACTTGTCACGTGATCAATATCACATGAATAATATCCTGATTGGTGAAAAAGATGATTTTTTTCTAAATCTAGTCATGGAAAAAATTAGCAAATGATGATTTGAAATTATAAATAATAAATTTTCCGTATGTCTAATAGCAGGTTTGATAAAGGATGTCGGAGTGATTATTTAATTTGTGAATCGATTATTTTCGTACTATTTATTATTCGAATTGATGGCCAGTTATAACTGTTTTCCTTCATGGGACCTCCTTTGCCAGTACCAAAATATGACAACAGGTTTTCCCCTTTTTTCTGGCAACAAAACAGGTGTTAAGATGTTAAAACACCAAACTGAAACCTTTTACAAGGAATCATGTTTACATTAACCACAATGCTTGTGGTCATAACGCAAACAAAAACACATACTCTGATAATATATGCATTGTTGTTGAAACTGATTGGTCCACACCAGAGACAGCTTTCTTTTGAGCCTCGTCTCAAACGGTGTTAGACCAGAGGACACCAAAAGGCGTACAGCCCAAAAACAATGCACTATCAGAGTAACGAGAGCTTGCGGTGAGCATCTACATCATGGGACCTCCTGACCACAAACACTGTGGTTAATGTAGACATGATTCCTTGTAAAAAAAAATCAGTTTGGTGTTTAAAAACTATAACACATGTTTTGTTGCCAGATAAAAGGGGAAAAACCTATTACCAACTGTTCTCCTGTACGAAGCTGTGCTGCAGATCCATAATCCAGTGTTTTGCAGGTAATTATTGGTGGATCACATTGAGATTCGTGATTGGTAGTTGATATTTATCTTTTAAGATTCTGATTGATACAGTAGTTTGTATGTATGTGTGATGAATGCTGCATCTGGTGTGTGCTGTGGCCATCCAGAGCTCGATCAACCTTTGGCTATAAATGTCCCACTATTCAAGAAGAGTCATGCTATATTTGGTTCTATCTCAATCTTCATGGCTGGACCGCAAAAGGTACCTAGTTCTTCAGAGACGACAGCATGTTGTTTCAGCGGGTCATCCAGGGCATCTGTATTCAGGAACGGAATACCAGAGATGCTGATATTGAATGCTTGAACTAAATTACAATGCAGGTGGCTTGCTCCTTTTCCCACCATGACAAGCTTGGGAGGCATGCTTGTGTATCATCCCCTGAATTTTGCCTCTATTTCAATTTGCCCAAAGATGTCGAGAACGTCATGTGACCAATGCTTGCAGCTTGAAAGTCCAGCGGCTGAAAATGTGGCTTATTTACGTTTTGTCCAAAACACACGTCTGCACATCTAGTCACTGTTGATTAAAATACTGAGCCTGAATCAATTTCCATGTCGAGATACGTATATTTGAGTGGAACTGACACAGCAACTGGCCCACGTCTGTGTCACTGATGACGATCAGCCAGGACGCGTGCCCAATGCCTGCTGAATCGTCTGCCACAGCGCATGTGCATCTTTGGGACCTTTGATGGTGGTGTTCCATGTCCCTTTAGCAAGCGTGTCACCACATTCCTTCCACTCCCATTAATTACTTCTCATCTTTATGCAGATATGGCATACTTCCATAATGAAGTGGTATGGATCCAGAATGTAGTCTGCTTCACAGTGATAAAAGGGGCTTTTATCCATTTCTCTGCTGTCCTTCACCCTGTTCCCAGGTGGAGTCCATCGGCCCCCAGCGAGCAGATGAAGACAGCTGTTGAACACCATTCATTGGACCCTATGCCAACACTTTCTGCAGCTATCACCATCATCCCGGGCTGCTTCAAATGTCAACTCTGGCTCAGAAAGGAGATGGCACTGCAGCACTGCATCCTTCAATCCTCATGCAAGACGGTCCAGCAGAATGATTTGAAGGGTGTCGTGAATGTTACAGTGCTCTGACAGGTGGCGTACTTTAGCAATATAGTGCACAATGCTGTCACCATGACATTGAGCAATTTTGAAAACTGCAGATTTCTGAAGGTGCTGGCTTCAAATGTGCTTCCACCATCGCCATGATCTCCCAGTCTAAGTTGTCGGTGCCCTTTGCATAAGCATGTGCAGTTGGACGGCACACAGTGACCATGACTGTTATGCTTCTGCTCACCATCAGACCTCAGGATTAAATTATTCAATGGGGAGGACACATTGCTAAGAGGGGTGATGGCCAATGAACAACACTCATAAGAATGGCAGCCAAAGGAGAAAACCCCCCAAAAAGTTTGATTTTAACAGGTAAGGCATACTGAGCTATATAGCTCTTTTTTAGAAGTGACCTGGCATCAAATGATATCTCAACGAAGTGGCTTATCACGTGGAAATGTATAGCAGCCAAAAACTGTCAATGCATGATTCTAAATGTGGAGGAAAAACCGGATGACCCAGAGAAAAATCCACGTGACCACGGGGGGAGAGAAAATGCCAACTCTAAATATATAGGCATTGTCAGGGTTGGGATCGAACCCACGGTTCCTGTACACCAGGTGAAGTAGATAACATTTTGCCACCTTGACAGAGAGAAGGAGCGATGCGTTCCACTCATGCGCAGGGGAGTGGTGGAGGTCTTGATCCAACAGTGATTAGGGCATGGATTTTGTTGGTAATGATGATACAATCCGATATTAATAATTAAGAAGGAAGATGTTGTTGACAAGTGTGCTCTGTTTTTGCCGAACAGATTGCATGTTGCAGTTTATGTTGAACTCAAATAGAATGTGCTTAAATATTGTGAAAATTGTACATTCCATATATGTGACGTGAAATTGATAGATTCATACACTCATATGCGATGAATCAACATGCAAAAACATGTTATAAATACAACTTTAAAATCACAATTTAGAATTCTTGCTCTCTTTTTTTTGAAACTGTTTAAAAGCTTAAATGTATTCAAAGTACAAGCCGCAGTTAATGATTTACAATCACAAGAGAAGCTTTCATGTATCATTCCAAAGCCAACTTTCAGCAGAGCTACATCGGCGCTGTTGGGTACAGCGACAGTTTGTCATCTGCATGTAAATCTATCAACTATAAATAAACGAGACCTTTTTTGTTGCAATTTTACCGAGGTACACACACACAGACACAAGACACGTTTGAGTTATTATTAAAAGTTTTAAACGTCACGGTTGACCTTTGGGAAGAGAAAAAAAATTGGCATTGAGGATGGAAAATGAAGTGTATCGCCCGAAAGATATGAAACCAGAAATTGCCTATGCACTGCAGAGCTTTGCACCTGAGCCAGGGACTCGCCTTTTAAAAAGTTAAATGGTACCCTGCATTTGAGTCAAATCCACGCTTAATGAAGCATGAAGTTAAATCTGCAGATCTACATTACATTAGCACACTAGGATTTACATAATCGATTTAGACATCAAATGCAGGTCACGCAAAGCAAACAACATTGCCCGCAAAGAAAATGTAATATCGACAACCAATTTTGGCATATCGCCATGTGTGTGCACGGGTGGGTGTTTGCGTTTTGCAATTGCTTGTAAGCATTCGTGTGCATACATCTGTGTTTAGAGTTCCAATGACCTGCATTAATTACTTCCAATTAAATATTTGATTTTCATTGTCATTGGCTGCCTTAACCCACAGAAGGTACACCAAAAGGTCAACTTGCTCTGAAGGAATTGGCATGTTAGTGCTCGGGCACAGAGGTGGGGCTACATGTACAACGCTCACCAACTGTAACTCATCATTCATAATAAAGGTTTTTGGGTTAGATCGCGTAAGTGTAAATGTGTCAAAACCCTCCACCACTCGACACATTTAAATATTTGAATATTTAAATTGTAAATTTGTGGATTTACTCTCCAACACACCAGTGGGCTGAAGTAGTAACTATTGGGCGTTTTGTTTACGTGACAAATCCCTTACTAATTGGCTGTGTCGGGTGGTGGAGGGTTTTGACACATTTATACTTACGCGATCTAACCCAAAAACCTTTATTATGAATTATATTGGTCGCGAAAGCCTATGTGCTCAACTGTAACTCATCATGTGCTCTATGTGATTATAATAATGTCGGACCTTACTGTGTCCACCCATATGCACTGTAAGGAGGTGAATATTAATTTACATCTTCATTTTTTTTTACCCTACAATAATTGCATTTTCCACAGAATATATACATTCATAATGAGTTAGATCGCGTAAATATAAATGTGTTGTTAACCCACCACCACCTGACACAGCCAATTAGTAACGTTTACTCTTCAACACAAATGAAAAAAAGCCAATGGTAAAACACGATGAACGGTTATGCGCACATAGAGAAATGTCTAGACCAAAAAATATTAAATGTTAATGAATAAACTAAAGGAGTTGCTATGGTGTAGTGGTTAGCAGACTGGCCATGGCATCCAGAGATCGCTGGTGAGATTGCAAAAGTGGGACAAATTTATTAAATTCCCCAAAACTCTGTCCACCCAGCAGTATAAATGGATACACCACAATTATTTGATTGGCAGGCGGCACATGGTGGGGTAAAGCATGCGCATATTGACCTCTTCCCAGATATCTCTGAGTAATGGCATGAGCAAGCTAAACCGTTCAGTAATGCACCATTAACTTTTTAACTGAGAAACGAGGGCAAGTATCATCAAGCCGCCATGTGGTTTGCATGTTGGCGCCCACTAACATTCCACTGGAAATGGTTGCCGGGTGTTGACTTTCAGAACCGATAAGTGATTGTGAAAACAGTTACCGGTTCACTGGTTGTCTTTTAAGAATTATACTGTACACCAAACAAACTAAGATTGATTCCTGGTCATGGCTAAAATCAGTGAAAAGTGATATATGGCTTGGACCTGAGTCTCCCTTCTCACTCCCTTTACCAACTTTCACTGAACAGTTTGGTGAATTATAGTCAAACATCCAGCAACAGATTGAAAGTTCTAATTAGAAATATGTCCTATGAAATCGCATGGCCATTAACTTTTGCAATTGATTGAATACGAATGATATGGAACAAATACGGAAAACAATGTGGCCTTTTTCAATCGAATGGATCATTTATGTTTCATGGTACGCTTAATGTGGATGTAATTGCTTAAAACACAGTTGTCACGACTGTACACTGACAAGAATGCCATTTTACTAACCGTTAATGAAAGCAGTGATTATCCAAACACGTGATCCATGATAATCCACTACGTGGAAAATAAAGATGTCAGAGTGATCCAGAATAATATTGCAGCCAACTGTGCTAATTGGAGGTGTGGGAGAAGGACAACTACACACAAAAAGCAGTTCTAAGGAAATTAGTTTTCAATCGAGATTTAAATATGCATAGCTCTAGTGGCTTCCTAATATCGGAAGGAAGAGGATTCCAAACGGCCACAGAAGCGCATCTGAAAGTGCTTGATGCAGGGACTGTTCTTTGTTCGATAATTAGCCAAAGACGCTGCTGATTTTGTACGTTTGCCCACTGACAAAGAAATGATCAGTCTATAATTTTAATGGTAGGTTTATTTGAACAGTGAGAGACAGAATAACAACAACAAAATCCAGAAAAACGCATGTCAAAAATGTTATAAATTTATTTGCATTTTAATGAGGGAAATAAGTATTTGACCCCTCTGCAAAACATGACTTAGTACTTGGTGGCAAAACCCTTGTTGGCAATCACAGAGGTCAGACGTTTCTTGTAGTTGGCCACCAGGTTTGCACACATCTCAGGAGGGATTTTGTCCCACTCCTCTTTGCAGATCTTCTCCAAGTCATTAAGGTTTCGAGGCTGACGTTTGGCAACTCGAACCTTCAGCTCCCTCCACAGATTTTCTATGGGATTAAGGTCTGGAGACTGGCTAGGCCACTCCAGGACCTTAATGTGCTTCTTCTTGAGCCACTCCTTTGTTGCCTTGGCCGTGTGTTTTGGGTCATTGTCATGCTGGAATACCCATCCACGACCCATTTTCAATGCCCTGGCTGAGGGAAGGAGGTTCTCACCCAAGATTTGACGGTACATGGCCCCGTCCATCGTCCCTTTGATGCGGTGAAGTTGTCCTGTCCCCTTAGCAGAAAAACACCCCCAAAGCATAATGTTTCCACCTCCATGTTTGACGGTGGGGATGGTGTTCTTGGGGTCATAGGCAGCATTCCTCCTCCTCCAAACACGGCGAGTTGAGTTGATGCCAAAGAGCTCCATTTTGGTCTCATCTGACCACAACACTTTCACCCAGTTGTCCTCTGAATCATTCAGATGTTCATTGGCAAACTTCAGACGGGCATGTATATGTGCTTTCTTGAGCAGGGGGACCTTGCGGGCGCTGCAGGATTTCAGTCCTTCACGGCGTAGTGTGTTACCAACTGTTTTCTTGGTGACTATGGTCCCAGCTGCCTTGAGATCATTGACAAGATCCTCCCGTGTAGTTCTGGGCTGATTCCTCACCGTTCTCATGATCATTGCAACTCCACGAGGTGAGATCTTGCATGGAGCCCCAGGCCGAGGGAGATTGACAGTTCTTTTGTGTTTCTTCCATTTGCGAATAATCGCACCAACTGTTGTCACCTTCTCACCAAGCTGCTTGGCGATGGTCTTGTAGCCCATTCCAGCCTTGTGTAGGTCTACAATCTTGTCCCTGACATCCTTGGAGAGCTCTTTGGTCTTGGCCATGGTGGAGAGTTTGGAATCTGATTGATTGATTGCTTCTGTGAACAGGTGTCTTTTATACAGGTAACAAGCTGAGATTAGGAGCACTCCCTTTAAGAGTGTGCTCCTAATCTCAGCTCGTTACCTGTATAAAAGACACCTGGGAGCCAGAAATCTTTCTGATTGAGAGGGGGTCAAATACTTATTTCCCTCATTAAAATGCAAATCAATTTATAACATTTTTGACATGCGTTTTTCTGGATTTTTGTTGTTATTCTGTCTCTCACTGTTCAAATAAACCTACCATTAAAATTATAGACTGATAATTTCTTTGTCAGTGGGCAAACGTACAAAATTAGCAGGGGATCAAATACTTTTTTCCCTCACTGTACAGCATGTATTACAGTACTTAGTACAGTACTTATTACAGTACTTATTGTGACGGCAGACCACATGAATTTGCACATGTTGCTGCCCCAACAATTTCACCATGTCAATTTTTCATGTATTAACCTGTTTGGGCATCAGAAAACACTTGTATTAATTATTCAAATATGACTAACAGCTTCAACATCTATACATAATGCATTTATTGTAGATGTATTGTCATGATATGCTAATATCCATCAAAGCAAGCATACTTTAAATTAATTATATCGTTTCAATTGTACACTTGAAATATTGTTTCAGTAATGTTTTAATAACAGTATTTAGAACATCATGGGACCTTCTTTGCCAGTACCAAAATATGACAATAGGTTTTTTCCACTTTTTTCTGGCAACAAAACACACACGGATGCCTATCTAAAGCCTGACTCCCACCACCATCCAGCCCAGAAGAATTCCCTCATCAAAACACTACACTATAGGGCCAATTGCATCTCCGACCAGCACCACCTAGCCAACTAGCTGGAGCACGTACACAAAGCCCTCAGGATGAATGGATATTCTGACCGTACAATCCGCAAAGCTGTCTCCCCAGCCATGGGAGACAACCATCTGAGGACCCAATCAAAACCATCACCTTGCCATATATAGCAGGGGTTACCAAAAATATTTCCAAAATCTTAAACAAACACAAGATCCAGGTTCGTTTCAACACAGTGCACAAAATCCGTTATTTGATCCCATCTGTAAAGGATGTGATTCCTGACATGCAATACCCGGTGTCTACGAACTGAGTTGTGGCTGCGGCAGCAGTTACATTGGGGAAACTAAACACATGTCTCGGACCGCGTTCGCGAACACAAGGCAGATCTGAAACACGGTAGGACCAATACCTCTGCCGTTGCTGAACATTGTTTTAACGCAGCGGGCTCACACGAAATTGACTTTTCCAAGACGAAGGTACTCTGCAAACCCACCGGCTATTATCAGAGATTTGTTAATGAAGCCATCCAGATATATAAACACAGACACAACTTCAACTGAGAAGATGGGTATAAACTGAGCAACCATTGGAAGGACGTTATTGACCAAGTAAAGTCTTACCTGCCTATGTCAGCTGTTATTTCCGACTCTCTGAGTACATCACCAGTGTAAATGTCTTTACATTAACGGGCTAAGTGTCTTACTAACACAGCTACCGTTGCCCATTTCCCTTGATGTGGTGGGAGCTCTCGTTTTTTTAACAGACTATAACTGGCTGTGATGTTTCTGTGTATGTGTCTCTCTCTGTGTTTGTGTCTCTCTGTTTGTTTGTCTCTCTGTGTGTGTCTCTCTATGTGTGTGTGTCTCTCTCTCTGTGTGGGGGTTCTCTCCCTATGTGTGTGTGTCTCTCTTTCTCTGTCTCTCTGTGTTGTGTCTCTGCCTGTCTCTGTGTGTGTCTCTCTCTATGTGTGTCTTTCTCTCTGCGTGTCTCTCTGGGTGTATGTCTCTCTCTCTGTCTCTGTGTGTGTGTGTCTGTGTGCTTGTGTCTCTCTATGTGTGTCTCTCTCTGTGGTTGTCTCTCTGTTTGTGTGTCTCTCTCTGTGTGTGCGTCTCTCTCTGTTTCTCTGTGTGTAGGTGTCTCTCTCTCTCTGTGTGTCTCTCTCTTTGTGTGTCTCTCTAGGTCAGCGGTCGGGATCTATGGCTCGCGAGCCATATATGGCTCTTCCGGTGACGGCATATGGCTCCCAGACAATTTTGACTTGAAAAAAATAATAATAAAAAATTAAAATAAAATCAGTTTGGAACTGATTTTAAAATACTTGTGATATTGCTTAATAATAGTGTGTCATTTTAAAGTAAACAGAAATTAGTTTTGAAGATAAAATTTCTCGGGTCACGGGTCCCGTGACCAGAAGTCGCATTAAAAGACGTATTTAATTTATTATACGTTAAAAATACTATATGGCTGTCAATGAAATATATTTAGAAATATTTGGCTTTTATGGCTCTCCCAGTCAAAAAGGTTCCCGACCCCTGCTCTAGGTTGTGTGTCTCTCTCTGTGTATCTATTTTTGTGTCTCTCTCTCTATGTGCTTGTGTCTCTTTATGTGTGTCTCTCTCTGTGGTTGTCTCTCTGTGTGTGTCTTTGACTGTGTCTCTCTCTATATGGATGTCCCTCTCTGTTTGTGGGTTGTCCCTCTGTGTGTGTCTCTCTGTGTGTGTCTCTCTCTCCAGGTGTATCTCTTGCTCTTGCGGGTTTTTGTTCCTGTTGCTCGGCTCTCTGACATTGACATGCTAATCTTCTCATTGGCACAACCCCCGGTTGCTGGAGCTGTCTCACATTGACATGCTAATCTCTTACATTTACATTTGCGCACAAATTCCTTCTCTAGCTCCGCCCACTTACCCTTGGGTTGGGCCCACCAAAAGCCTATATAACCTCTTGTTGCAGCAGCTCTTTCTCCTACGTCAGCAGTTCTCCAGCTGTGTTTGTTTCACCTGATGATGGTTGCTTGTGTTGCGATCGAAACGTCGTGATCAATTAATTCTCTATCGACGTGACTTTACCGAAAGAACCAAAGAGTAACAAAACAGGTGTTAAGATGTTAAAACACCAAACTGAAACCTTTTACAAAAGGAATCATGTCTGCATTAACCACAATGCTTGTTGTCAGAATGCAAATAAAAAATATACTCTGATAATATATGTGTAGTGTCGTAGAACGACACTACTGTGTTGGCTCGGTATAGGGACCGTAGGCGGGTGTCATGGAGGTCGTGTCAGGCCGTGACACTCTGCGTCAACCCAACAGGACACGTGACCAGATAAAGGGAGCCAGGGGCCCCAGGGGGTCACATGGTTGAGGGCTCGGGCCTTCCCGAAGGATCGGGAAGGGGGGCGTGGCCTGGGGCCGGAGTGGGTATAAGCGGGGTGTGGATGGAGAGCTGGCCTGTTTTGTGCTGTTCTGCTATGCTGCTGGGTCATCTCTGGGATGAAGCTCTCCGGTCTCTGCTCGTGGACCAGGCAGCGTGTTGGGCTGTCCTGGTCCAGTAGTACCCACGTGTGTTAGTTAAGTTAGCAAAGGTGGTTACCACCTTAAGTCGTTATGTTAAGTGTTAATTGTTACGTTACTTAATGAATAGTGTTGTCTCCAAAGTTCTAGTGTGCGCCTGAATTTAACCCACGACATATGCATTGTCCTTGAAACTGATTGGTCCACACCAGAGACAGCTTTCTTTTGAGCCTCGTCTCAAACGTTGTTAGACCAGAGGAGGCGTATGCCTTTTGGCATCCTCTGGTCTAACACATATATTATCAGAGTATGTTTTTGGTTTGCATTCTGAGCACAAGCATTGTGGTTAATGCAGACATCATTCCTTGTAAAAGGTTTCAGTTTGGTGTTTTAACATCTTAACACCTGTTTTGTTGCCAGAAAAAAAGGGAAAAACCTATTATCAGTATTTAGAACATAATATCTATGAACTAAAAGTGTAATTATTGGTGTTTGGGAGGAAAGGCAATGAAAGGCTTTATGAGAAAAAGGGAAAGAAATATGTTCAATAGTGGCTGTATGTCATTTTTTACATCAATAGAAGATGGCATATGGCTGTAATTTATATCCCTTGCAACAACACGAAGGACTTTAGCATGACGGCCCTTACCAGTTTAATTTTCTTTGTGTTATAAATGAGTTGCGTTGAAGCCATGTACAATAGTTCATGTAAATCAGTTAAAAAAAACCTTACATCATGACATTGGTAAAAAGCCAGAAGCCCTTTCATAGGGGAGGGGGGCGGAAGCCCAGAGCCGTTTTCATTATAGTGACGACATTTTGCTAATGTCAAGATTTGATGAACGGTGCGAAACATACCGCTGATGTTATACACACAAGGCGTGGCGGTTAGTCTGGTGCCACGTGTTTATAATGTTCCAACTCCATGGTGCAGAGAACAGAAATCGCAATTTGGATAGATACTTTTTGGTATAAACAGCATACATTTGGGATATAAGATGCCCAAATGCTTTGTGCCTTTAAAAACATAAAATATCTTCCCCACAATAAATGATTTTCATATTATGACATGCTGTCTTTGCTAGATTAAAGCATATCAGGATTCATGCTTTCATCTAACGGCCACACCTCCAATCCATCACACTGTAAAACTAATGCACTACAGCCAAACCATACATTTCCGCCATCTGATACATTGGATGAAGCTATTAATCAACATTCTGTTTTGCAGCTGTACACATAAATAGGACACTCACGTGGGAATCAGGGCCTGAAATGAAATTCTAATTTTAAACATTCCATTGCACGCTGACGGATGTGGTAATTACCCTATAGCTAAGATTTCACGAGCTGTCAGTTTCTTGGTCTTATTATGATGCAAACTTCATTTGCATGGGATTCTGTGCGCCGTTGTGGACTGCACACTTCCGTTGCATTGTATCAATTATGTTTATAATTGTAAGACAGAGATTATTAGAAACTGTAAATGTTTATTTTATTCCTTACACTCCATAATTTTTCCCTTTTTTCTAAATTGTGTTCAACTAGAGTGAGCGTCCTGTTTTGGAAATATTACAGAAAATTTACAATTTAAACGCACGCGCATTTGGGTTTGTGCGTGCGTGTCCACCTTGGAAGTGGTAGCTGAATGACTATAACATTCAGCTGAATCTCCAGTGAGCCAGATTCAATTCCTCGCCATACACATCAACGGAAATTGGTGGCAAGTGCTGACACGGCCCTCCTTCACGTCAAAGCAATGCGAGTCAACACAAGAATTGCGGACATAGCCAGCCAGGCAGGCATGGTGTTGGCCCTGCCATATTATGTGCATTGCTTTCCATGGGTACTCGCCAGCATTTATTGGTTTGCAATCTAACGAAGGTTAAAATAGAATACCTGTATTTTAAATATTTAAGCTTTACAGTTCAAAGTCAGTACATTTTTACATATATATACGTATTGGTAAGTTCGTTTAAGAGATGATTCAAAGCGAAACTACTATTTCACCACAAATGTTGCCTTATTCGCTTATTTTCCTTAATAATAATACGGGAGGGGAAAATATATATGTCGTGCACAACGCAAGACTTGTCGATCACACGTGAATATGTTGTCAGTGCTGAGAGTACAATACAAAGGATGTCGTGATGCAAGCGTACACTAACAGCAAGGATACCTCGAATCCTGCATTAAGACAAAGGGGGAAGAAACTATAAATGGAGACAAGCTAGATAGCAGGTTGTCAGCATATCACAAGTACTTATTAATAAGCAATGTTTATTGTGTATGAGGTAATAATATATGTTTAATTTTGATACACTATGCACTGCATTTATACTGCATATGAAATATATGCAAACGTAATTGTATTAATACAATAAAAAAACATGCTTAGATTTTTTAAATAAGTTCTATTTTAATCAGCTCTCATTAATAAGGAAACATTTTTTCAGTAAAATGCACACCCTGTGTGCAATCACTGTCGCATAAACAATACCACATTACTTTACTTTTTATGGAAGTTTCATAGAACACATATTCTTGGTTATTTCGGTAAAACCACATAGATAGATTTTAAAATAACACGTATGTATAGTAATAATTTACAGCCGTTTGTTAATCCACTGCTGAATGTAGGCTTTCCTATATTGTGTTGATTGCGAGGGTTATTGTTCCATACTTCACCACACTGGTCAGGATGGGTTGGTGAATGAATCTGCATTGACATTTGTCATGACTGTATTGAAGCACAGTGTGCTAACTGCAACAGGACGTATTGTAAATAAACGTTAGACATTTCTTGCATATTCAAGTGTATCCTCTTGTTGGCTCTATCAATCAGATGTTCGAAAAGGCAAATACATTTGAACTATCCCTGGTTTATGTGGATTACGAAAAGGAATTCAATAGAAACATATGTAGTCCAAGACGTTACAACTGCCTGAGTGAAAAAATATACAGGACTTATAAAGAAAATAGCACCAGACCACAAATAATAAGATGAGTTAGCCTTGGTGAGACTTCATCCTTGCCTATTTCACAGCACCAAACAGAAGATATGTCTAAAACATTGGATTAGGGAAATAAAAGGTAAACAAAGACCTGGAGGAATAATTAACTATCCCATATTTGCAGATGACATAGTCATTATAACAACCAATGGGAATAAACTACAGGATATGATTGCAAAAGTAGGTCCGCAAAGGTGGGCTCAATATAAATGTGTGCGATACTAAAGTGTTGCATATTTCGTTGAACAACAGCACATCGATGTAGAATGGTCTCCTGTTATGAATGACAGAAAAAAGTTAAACTGGAAATAAGTGAATCCATGAATGATGGTGCCTGATGGGAAAAATATTTCAAGTATATAGGGTGTGAATAGCTGTAACTTTACCAAACAGATCCTTAAT
Organism: Callorhinchus milii; assembly: GCF_018977255.1. NCBI lineage: Eukaryota > Metazoa > Chordata > Chondrichthyes > Chimaeriformes > Callorhinchidae > Callorhinchus > Callorhinchus milii. The sequence goes on from NW_024704909.1 coordinate 31,324, forward strand.
GCAATTGCTAGATATATATGCGAGTAAATGTATGCATTTAGGATCCATTTGGCGCATGGGGAGTTTGGGGAGAAGGGACATTGGTGAGTTTTGTGGGAAATTAGGGTCACACCAGAGGAATCTAATAAGGAAACCAGTAGGGGTTTTACTTTTTATTGGAGAATTAGGGTAATTTGAAAAGAACACGTGTGGTTACAATTGCATGATCTTTGTAAAAAGTTGGAATTAAGTGAATTTTTTTTCACACCTCGTATGCAATCACACGTAACATATTGACTTGTGTGGTCACGCCTTTTTTGAACGAGCTATCACACGTTAAATAGTTAATAAAAAAAACAGATGGAGGTGATGGCGTAACATCTCGCCGCTTTGGGTTGGTACTCACTTTGTAGGGACTGTCAGTTCAAGGAACATATCAGCAAGTGTTCACCCAGACCAATAGACAGTGATTCTCTTACCACACAATAAGCCACCCAGACACACTCATAAGTAAAGTATCTTGGCATGCACAGTTGTGGGCTCATTTGTGATCAAATCAAGACAACATTCTAACTTAATATAGCTCCGATCGAAAGTCAAGGCAAACTAATTACTTTCAAGAACACATATGTAAATAGTGGAATATTGTATTCACAACCAAATGTCACAATACATTTCAATAAAAATCAGTTTTGAGATTAAGCAATAAAATTGTGTTCAATGTGAGTTTTTTACGTGAATGTTACGATTCCACACGTTTCAGACAATGGATGTTTCGCAAACAGCTGTGTGGAAATGTAACTGGTGCAGCAGGTGGTGGCTGCGGCGGTGTCATTGAACGTTTACAATAATGTTATCATGTCGCTTGCTTAGATGGCCTCATCCAAGATTTTTGTCAACCACCAATTAAACAACCACCTATTACTTGCTATTTTTTTACAAACGCCTGCATAAGTATAGCTTTGCGCATACATATCTCAATTGGAACGTTGAAAGCCATCAGTGTTAATGCGACGACTACAATAAATATATGTATATATGTATATATTTTACTCATAAATACATATGAAAAATTATATTTAGAGTTCCTACCAGTGGCGGCTCCTGCAAAATCTCTCAGGGGGGGCAAATGTCTGGATGATTGATAAGGATAAGGTCCACCCATGCAATGGATAATTAACAGCTTAAGCATGTAAAGGCAACTTCACTTCTTTAATATTAATGAAAAATAAAGTGACTCTTACAATACATCTTGTTTGTTTCTATACTCACTATTAAAACAAACCACTCAAGTTTATTTTATTAAAGATTCCACTAGATTTTGATTTAAAATTTTCGTGACTGCAGGGATTCATCTTCTTGGTTCTTTCGGTAAAGTCACGTAGAAGGGAAGTAATAAAATAATAAAAATAAAACATAATAAAATTATTCTCACGACGTTTCGGCCACAACGCAAGCAGCCGTCATCAGGTGAAAACCAGGTCCGTCGAGGCGACAGAGTCTGAATGAAACAGCACACGAGCTTGGAGCATATATATAAGCTGGGCGCCTTGACAAAGGAATTTGCATATCAAGAGGAATTTAGCATATTTATGGGAAATGCAGGAATGTGATTAGTACTGCATATGCATGTGCATTATGCAGGATTAACAGCATCAAAGGGAGCTGCAGTTGCTGCTGCTGCTGTTGCTTGCTGCTGCTGCTGCAGTTGCTGCTGCTGCTGCTGCAGTTGCTGCCTTATCCATTTTAATATAACACTATGTATTATTCTACCCACCCTAATGTGTATCACACTGCTATATATTTACTATACAATTACGACACCATACATTACTCTGCACATTGCACCATGCCAGTGAGTGGAACGTTGTGGCCGAAACGTCGTGAGAATAACTTGCGTTGTGGCCGAAACGTCGTGAGAATAATTTTATTATGTTTTATTTTTATTATTTTATTACTTCCCTTCTACGTGACTTTACCGAAAGAACCAAGAAGAAGATTCCACTAGGTGGCGATAAATAATATTGTTGGATGAAACGTGCTTACGTATGATGACGTTAGCACGTATGATGACGTAAGCACGTATGATGACGTAAGCACGTTAGGGCTTGCCCTCCCGGAAGCCATAGAGAATGCATTGGAGCGCCCCCGTTCGAAAAAAACATCTTTCAATGTAAGTCTATGGGGCCACTCGGGGCGATTCTCAGCCGGAGTGAAATCGCCCAAAAAGAGGCGGTACTCCACAGAACGTGACATGACGCTGATTGGACTATATCCAGAGGCTGCAGTGACGGCTAGCGTGACTCTGTGGTTCAATGACATTGGTGGTGCGTCGCCCAATCGCCCTAATGAAGAAACCGCCCCTGGTTCCTACCAATGGTGCTGTTGTGTAATTTTCATCAGAAATCGAATGAGTGGGGTCACCTCTAAAATATATATTTGCTGTACATTTTAAGCAACACATAAAAACAGACGTAAGTGACCAAAAGGGCTGTAATCATCGGAGGTAAAGGTGCAGCTCTGAAAGTGCTTGCTCACAACACTGCTGGTGAAAAGACTTCTAATAGAGAGAGGGGAGAGACGCTGTGGGCTCACGTGATCTTGTTTTTTTCGAGACCAAGGTACTCTGCAAACCTTCGGGCAACTATCAAAAGTTTGTTCATGAAGCCATCCCTATATATAAACAGACATAACTTCAACCGAGAAGATGGATACAAATTGAACAATCATTGTAAGGATGTTATTAACCAGCCTTAACTGGTTGTGTTTGTTTTCACCCTACCTGCCGTTTACTTGTAGATTTTTATTCCCCCTCCCCGTGTCCCACACTCAGCTCCCCACTTCTAGAGGAGGTTACCACACCTAAATACAAATTACTGAACCTCATGATACTCAAATCGTGTATAGATCGTTTTTACTTAAGCCAAAGGCAATTTTATTACGGTACATGACTGAAAATACTCGTGCAACGCATATGTTCTGTTTATCAATTCAGTGCACAACACTAATCGTTTTCCAAAGCCGTTCACTATATGCAAGTGATGTTAATGTTAGTGTCTTTTCATTTGCCGGCACTTGGTAAAAGAAGTGATGAAGGAATATTGTAAAATTCAAAGCATACACAATCTTACACTGAATACCTGAACATAGTACAATAACTATACAATTAATATAAAAAGTAGCCTATGTACTTTGATTTTATTAATCTTTGTTATAATTATTGCACTAAAAAAATAGTATTCGCCACTAGCCCACCAAATATTTGAAGTTTGATTTTCAACTTTAAGGAAATCAAAATGAAACAAAAAAATATTTAGCCGAGGAGAATTACATTGCTTTAAATGGTGTCAGTATGATAGCTTTGCCAGATTTAAACATTGAATGATTATATCTTGATTGAAGAACATTTTTCCACAATGGCTTTCTCTTTAAAATTTTTAATGGCAAACTACCAACACTAAAATCCGATGTATCTATTTTGCGGAAATAACTTCATCACACGATCTACAATTCTACTTGCTTTTTTATTGGATATTCCAATTGGCTTTGGTGTCGATTGCATTTTTGTTTGTATTTGTGCATGTCGATGCATGTTTGTATTTTGTTATGTAATTATATATGTCTGGAAATGTTTAAATACATTTTCACTGAAATTTGGACCTGTTTGGAAGAATTCAATGAAAAAATTATCAGCAACAAAAATCCACGATCTAAGCCTACACAATATAATGTCAACAAAACATCCCATTCAATCAAGTGATCCGTTTGCGGTCATGAACATGATGTGAAATTTTGCAGTATTAATTAATGCTTATATTACACAATCATATGATTCCTCATTATTTAGTATACTTTTTTGGATTAGATCAAGCGGATTCAATATTAATCAGGGCTATGAACCCCACATCACCCAATAGAGGACTTAGAATGTCGAGGTCTAAATTTTTGCTAATATCTAATGTTGCTGGATACAATCTCCAGTTTAAAAATTGTCTTTAATCATCATATTTTGCTTGCTTATTCAACATACCGGTATTGCTATCAAAACAAAATCAACTGGTGCATTTGTCCAAAATGAGTCATGAATTATATCGGGCATGAAAGTTTACATGCGAAATTACTTCCAATGTTCCACATGAGCACAAGATGCAAAGTCCCCCTCCCTCCCAATTAGAGGAGTGAGTCATTTTTTTAAGCAATATCAACGCTAGAGTAGGTTGAGTTGTGTATGAGTTTGTTTTATCTATTTGCAAGCTGCTATAAGCAAAACAGACCAGTCAATTGTGGAATTTTAAGCAGACGTTTCTACGTGTCAAGGTGCAGTCTTCCCATACCGTACTATCAAAACAACTAGGTCATGATAAACCAAGCCAAGTGTTGTCTTTGTACTTTCAACAATTCACAACATGAACGAAACATGAACATGTAAGTAAAAGTATCTTTTTTTTAAACGTACAATGCTAATAAGGCTCTATGACCAGATTTTTTTAAATTTATGGTGAAAGGCAATCCATCAATGAGCAGTGGCATGTTAAAAAACACTGTCCAGGATAGAACATTGTGAGAAACCGTGGGACACGTGAAGCCAATGTATTACAATTGTGCTATTGGCATCGTGTCATTAGATGAGGAATCTTTTTTTAAAGAAATCTCACAAAGCAGCATGTGCCGTGTCCCAAAGAGCAGCCCATGTGAAATATCTTTCAAGGACTTCAGAGAAATCCCTCAAGCAGCCTTTTTTTATCCTTTAAGCAGCCGGGGTCACAATTTCTCACAAGCTCTGCAATGGCAATGTCGCTTTGCAATAAAACCAATATTACTTATTAATTATCTGGGATAAGATTTATCCGAAACAAGTGCAAAGCCCGATTTCATTCGATGTTTTGTTCAGTTGTTTGTAACTGGGCTAAGATCATCGTCTTTCACTTGAGAACCCAATTTGGAGTTATACATTAACTGAACGATGTTAAGAACATCGTGTAATTAGATGAAATATTCATTCAGAAACCTCACAAAACCTTGTGATTGACCAAAACTCATGTTTTACAACATAAGTTGATGTACTTTCCCATATGCTCTGTTGTATTTCCCAATTATATATATTGTTTATCCACAAAGACCATATAAACTAGTTTTTTATTTTGTTTAACACATGGGCTTTCGTGACCAATATCATCCATATTAGAGTTTTTTTGGGGTTAGATCGCGTAAATATAAATGTGTCGTTAAACCCGCCACCACCTGACATCAATGAGTAAGGTTTGTCACGGAAACAGAACATGCCAATTCGTTACTAGTACAGCACACCGGTGTGTTGGAGAGCATATCCACAACATTAATAATAGGAGTACGACGTTTCACCAGTAATTACACCCATCTTTATCAGGTGACAGTCAAGTCTAGATGTGGAGGGAAAAACCAGAGGACCCAAAAAAAATCCACTGACCACGGGAAAAACATGCAAACTCCAAATATACAGGTGTCAGGGTCGGGATTGAATCCACAACCTCTCGCATATCAGATGAGGAAATTAACATTTTGCTACCTCACTATGCTTGAAAACCTGGTTTAAAAACTGATGGCTCCTCAGATTCAAACCCAATATATAAGCATTGGTGGGTTTGTGCTCTGACTCATGGTGGCTTCGTGCTCTGGCCACCTTAACTTTTTACAAAGTCTTAAAACAGCAGGGCATGTAGTCGTGTGAGCAAAATTAGGACAGCATATTTGATAGCCATGGTCATTATCATTGCTTACTATCACAGGTGTTCTGACTTTTCGTGTTGTACATGCGAAATACATTTTTTGCATTAATTTGGCATATCTGGGCCATATTACATCGATGTTCGATGCCACAAAGGCCAAAGAGATTAAGCAGTTGGAGTACTCTCATTGATGTGCCAATCAATGTCAACTAAGACGATGGCATATGTTTGCAGAGAAACAGCAGCCAAACTATTACATATCTTGTGAACAGAAACTTGACACTTGATATCAATTAGTTTACACAGAAAACCTCACTTTCGCAATGTTCAGGGCATCACTTTACACTCAAGGATTAACAATCCCACGTGGTTCTGCATGCTTATGTGTATTTCATCCTGATGATTCAGGTAACAGGGGAAACTATGTCTCAAAAGGCATTGCTTGGGAAGATGCACAGCTATTGTGGTGCAATGTGTGAACGTTGTTAATTTGATTATTGTGATACTAATAGCGGAGATTTAGAACTGTCACTTTCTCTGACATCGAAGTATTTTAAATGTTGTTTTTTGTACAAAAGTGCATTCTTTGTAAAGTAAACAAGCAATTCTAATAATAATAATAGTACAATTTGTAATGCGCGCAAATTTGCAGACGTAGTGGCCGCAACTCAGAGGCGCGGAGCCAAGCTCAGAGTCGCTCAAAAGCATGATTGTAGAGGTGAGTTTTTAAGTGTCTCTTGAAGGAGGCGATTGAGGTGATGCTGCGAATGTGCAGAGGGATATCGTTCCAGACTGTTGGGGCTGCCACCGAGAAGCGGCGCGTAGACATGACCATCCTGGATCTTGGTATTGAGAGGAGGTCGTGAGTCGCGCTGCGCAGGCATCTGCCGTGTGCTGAGCTGCAAGTTGTCAATAATGAAGAAAGATACGGCGGGCAGGCGGATATGAAGGCATTGTGGCAGAGGCAGGCGGTCTTGTATGTGACCCTACTGGCAATGGGGAGCCAGTTGAGAGCGCGGAGACGAGCTAGTGAGTCGAGGCGGGGATGAGTGTGGGCAATGACGACGCGTGCTAGGTTATTTTGTAGTCTTTGAAGCTTCTTTAGGTTGCCAGCGGAGGTCCGGACAAGGACGGAGTTACAATAGTCAAGGCGAGACCCAACTATGCAACATGCCAAAGTGTTGGCAATTTCAGTAGAGATGAGAGGACGTATGTGTCTAAGAGCCTTCAGGTGAAAGTTACATGAGCTGATGATATGGTTGGTTTGACGGTCGAAGGATAAAGTTGAATCTAGGATGACACCGAGGTAGCTGAAGTGGTCGGTGAACTTGATGCTGTGACCGAAGATGTGTATGTGTGTGGGGAGTGCTGCTGAATTGAGACGTTGCTTGGTACCTAACATGATGGCCACTGACTTTTTCGGATTAAGGGCTAGGTTGTGTGCAGTGAACCATTGTTGCACGGCGGTGGTACATTCCGAGAGCCTCTCGAATCCAGATGCATTGCTAGAATCGATGGCGGTGAATAGAATCGTGTCATCCGCGTATGAGTGATGCTTAACACCGAAGCTTGCAATGAGCCGGCCGATCGGGGAAGTGTAGGCTGTGAAGAGCAGGGGACCTAGAACAGAGCCCTGGGGAACCCCGCATAATGCTGTTGTTTCAGGCGATGTGGACATGCCCACCCTGACTGAAGATTGCCGGTCAGAAAGGTACGAAGCTATCCACTTGAGTGCTGAGCCGCATATACCGAAGTCGGATTTCAGGAGGGAAGTAAGGAGCGAATGGTTGATGGTGTCGAAGGCTGACGAAATGTCCAGACTTACAAGTGCAACAGTTGAGCCGGAATCAATGATCGTTAAAATGTCATCGAGCACTCTAGTGAGTGCTGTTTCTGTGGAATAGTTTTGACGGTAAGCTGACTGGAAGTAGCAGTAGTTTGCGGAGGAGGTGACGTGTGGTTGTAGCTGGGCGAGGGCTAGTCGTTCAAGGAGTTTAGAGAGGTTCGAGAGGTTAGTGATGGGACGATAACTAGATGGGTCATCCGGATCTAGATTTGGTTTCTTTAACAAGGGAGAAACCAGGCCAGATTTGAGGTTGGACGGAAAACACCCCGAAGAGAAGGAGGCATTTGCGATGTTCCTGATCATGATGGCGAGTTCCGGAGCACATTGCTTGAACAAGGAACCTGGGAGCACGTCGAGTGGAGATGACTTCAAATGAAGTGATTCAATTAAAGCGAAAACGTCTTTTGTAGACACAGGCTTTAGCATAATTAGAAGAGTGTCTGGGTTAGTGCTTACAATTTTAGGTACCATGAGCGGGGTACAATGGTGCAATGTGTCAGTAGACGTGCACGAGTTTGCGACGGCGATTAGCTTGTTGTTGAAGTAAGTATTAAAAGAGGTGGCAAGTTTCAGTGAGGCAAGGGGATCGCTAAAAAAACTGCTAGAGTGATTTACTAAAATTTGTTTTCCAACCTAAATTGTAGTTTTCTTTACAAGCTGTATCATTGACTAATGGTATATTACATGATACTAACATAACTATGTAGCTATGAAAAACGGCCCATGCCCGAAACGTCACCAATTATATGTTTTCTTTTAACGCAGTGTTATTGACAAATGTGTTGAGTTTTGTATTGCTTCTGCTTGTGCACCACTACCAATGTGACATTTCCAAATAAATAATGATCCATTGTCTGATAAAAAAACAGAAATGCATATTCATCTGAACAAATGAGGTGTCCAGCCCTCATTGTGTTTTATGTACTGTATGTGCATGAAATATGAAAATTTCAATGAAAAAAACATTTGTACATAATTCAGGAACATATATAATACTTGGCCATATAGTCCCTGCTTTGAACACAAAATGAAATACATTGTGAAGTGTACCTATTACCGTGTGCTTGCATATATATTAAGATAATATCTTCTAAAACAAGGTTATTTTTTATTTATCCAAATATTCTTGCACAATTAGGGTTGTTTTTTTGTGCTTATTGAAATGTGGGCTTTTTGATTTACATTTAAAAAATAATAAGCAGCGGATGCGTAACATTACATCCATGTAAATTGATTCAAAGAACATCAAAGGAGATTCCGTGGATGACAAACATGATCAATGACTCCTTCTCCAGATGTTTTGTTAAGCGACTCCCAAGGTGATCACCACCATTTTCATAACAAAGAAAATGTTGCTCATGTGTCAGCAGGTATGCAATTATATATGACGACACTTGAACTCGAGACCAAATATCTGAATGATAAACAAAACAGTCACATTCTGCCTGACCACAAACACTAGCGCTGTATGTCGAACGGTGACATGGCCAAGAGCTAAAGCGTATGCAATGTGTTGCTGAGGTTCGCAGTTTGCCCTAGTTAATACTGCAGGTATATGCCGCACAGTGGACGTTAAATGTCCTGTGACCTTTTTTTATTATAGATGTAATCGCTTTTTAATTATTATTAAAAAAGTCAAACACAGAGCGCGAGCGACGGGGAGGGGGAGTACAGACACCTCAAGTGCGACAAACCCCGGGGCCAGGTGCCCTCGGGATAGGGAACGGGAAAGGTGGCTGGGCTCATTCTGCGACCTTCTTCAAACAGAAGAGTAGGCCCTTTCGTGCCAGCGTCACATTTGACAAATTATCCACAAATTACTCAATCGGGATCACACGTAGCAATCATCACTCCATCCTTAATGCAAAACTACCGCAGACTGTCCTTCTGTGAGACAGCGGCTTCGCGATGATCGCTTTGCGCTATGAGAATGACGTGAACATCAAACGTGCTAATGATTTGATTTGAAGGCGAACTTTGGCAATGACGAAATGCTTGCGGAGGCTGCGGTGGCTGCTTGTGCATGCCGGCTGTGTACAAGCTTGCGGAACACCCACCTGAAATCGGAGCCGATGCGGGTGGCGTGTTCTGGCTCCCCAGGGTCAGGGCAGCTGCTGGAAGCCTGTGTTATTCCACCCTCATTCACTTCCAGTGCCAAGCAGCAAAGGGGACATCAACAATTCAAAGCAGAATTTTCACAAACAGCACACACTGCATTCTGATTCAGCATAAAAAAAACATCACCTGCCCAGTAAACGCAAACGGCGATGTAAACGCAAGCTCGATGAGTGTGCCTCGAATGCATGGTGTAATTTATGCGTAATGCAAAATGAAAAATGTGAGACAGTTTAATAATCTTAATTAAATATGTTAATTAGATCTAAAATATATATATGTCCACAAGTTTGGATATGTAGTCAGAAACCCCAGGCAATGCCTGGTTTTAATTAATTCTCCGTGAAGGAGCTTGCCTTGTTAACAGGATGCCATATTTTAGTTGTGCACCCAGTAAAACATGGAAGAGGAAGGTAATCAAAGTGTGTAAATACACGAGTTAAGAATAACGTCAAACGATACCGAACCAAGTATATTCGCATGCAATATTAATGCAAGAACACCGCCAACTTACACACTGGCTGCTTCTGGTTGATGTCCTTGCTGGGTGGTAGCTTCACACCGCGTGACTTCAGATCAACTGCTCTTTTCACTGCCAGATGAGACGACGGACAGTGACACGAGCACACTTTGAGAACTCGAAAGGGTTAAATAATGCACGCGCTATTTTCGCACAACAGGCGGCATATCCGCATCACACATTCACGAAGATGAAGGAGCAATAAAATTGCTCCTGGAACATGTACCCATGTCAACTAAAGCGGCGTTAATGTAACTTCTGCTGAATTATTGCAGGGGTTGTTCGTATTGCAGTGCATGTTATGTAATTTGGCTGGGGAAAATACAAATAAAACGCAGGTGAGGCAGACTTTTCTAACTGATGGTAATGTTCATAATTTCCTAACTAAAACATTCCCATGTTATTCACAAAGGATTCGTTCTGGAGACGCTCGTGAATAGCACATTTTGCAGTTAATTAATGACCTTAAATGAATACGTAATAAGCGATTACATATTCTTTTGGCATCCTCTGGTCTAACACCGTTTGAGACTAGGCTCGAACGAAAGCTGTCTCTGGTGTGGACCAATCAGTTTCAAAGACAATGCATATATTATCAGAGTATGTTTTTGGTTTGCATTCTGACCACAAGTATTGTGGTTAATGCAGACATGATTCCTTGTAAAAGGTTTCAGTTTGGTGTTTTAACATCTCAACACCTGTTTTGTTGCCAGAAAAAAGGGGAAAACTTATTCTCATATTCTATGGTTCTTTCGGTAAAGTTACGTAGATAGAAAAAAATTACAATAAAATAATAAACATAAAGTGAATAAAAAATATCACGACGTTTCAATCGCAACATAAGCGGTCATCATCAGAAATGTCGTGATATTTTATTCACTTTATTTTTATTATGTTATTGTTATTTTTTCTATATATGTGACTTTACCGAAAGAACCATAACATATGAATTCATGCAGTCACGAAAGTTTTAAGTCAAAGAGATTAAATATATGGAATTATCATAAAACACAAACAAAGAAATGTTTCTTAGAATAAACAAAGAAAATAAATCTTAAGTAAAGAAATATTCTTAAACTATTATATAAAAAATAGCTTATAAATGAACTTAACAAAATTTAGGATGATGTTGTGCAGTAGCATCATCACTTTATCTCATCACTTTATCTCTCTCTCAATGCAGTCGTGTAGAATTCCAGATGCAATTCGCGGATAACCAAAGTCGTGGATAACAAGTTCGTGAATAACAAGGGAAGACTGCATGTAACATTTCTGTTTCTTGATCACATGAGTGGAAAATTCTAGTTTTTCCGTGTTCACTTCTGTAGACAGAATGATTGTAAAAATATGCATTTTTTTATTCCGATATTTGATTTTATTACAAATGATGACCATACAATTGCACGAATAGTGCATATATAGGCAGGTGAATGTCAATGTGTCACACAATGACAAGGAAACGCTTCTGGATTATAATTCCTCTTTGCACACAAAATCACTTGCTTTGTAAATAATGAACGTACATTATATTTCTTTGTGAAACACAAATTTTGCACAGAATGATCGCAAACCATGCTGAACATGTACCATGACTTTTATTGTATCTCGTCACAACCTTTCAAGCTGCCGGGAATTGCACACCCCCCGCGGATTTACAGTTTGCAAAAATGCTCATGGGGTCACGTTGGTGTGCGTTGCCGTGTCACGGTTCAGCACGTGTGGCAATGTGACAAAAATGAAGCGAAAACCCAGCAGACCAACACACGGGGAGGGGAGAAGGGGAATTAGCAATAGGGACAGAATGGCCAAAGGGGGTAGCAGAGACACATGCATGAGGAATAGCAATAGCATTTTCAACCTGTGTAAAATATGGCCATTGATTGTGGCCCGGAGCCTATCGTGCTGTATGACAAAATATAAAATATGAACCAGACAACGCTTCTATATTTAACTTGAAATTTCATTTAAATGTAGCCAAGCGGAGAGAGTGATTCAAAATGGTGAGAAGTCACACACGCTACATGCAACAATGTCATCAACCGTGAGCACAGACAATTTTATGCCAAAGCATATTTTAGACTAAACAACGTGCAGTTTATTCCTCCTCTATTCTTTTTTTTATTTTTTCACCCAGGAAAGCCTTTCTCTGAGTCTGCTAGTTTCTGTCATAGGGGGTAATGTTACAAATAGTTTTTGTTTCTTCACAATTGATTAACTTGCGGGTAATTTTGCGAATATGCCACACTTTACAACATATAATCCTCTACGTGAGGAGAGTCAACAGGTTGCTTAATACCATTCTATGGTAAGTAACCTGATAGAAAATAAACATTTATATTCGGGTGCATGCAAGGCAATAGCTCACACCAATTCACTACATTCACTGGGTGACAAACAGTAGCCTTCTCGTAGTCCACCTGTTACAGGTTTTCACGTTACCTTAAACACAACGAATACCCTCAAACTGGTTGAAATGGGAGCCGTTAATAAAAAATCCAGATATGACCAACAGAGCTAAATGCCCCAAAAAAGGCCGTAAACCTCAGGGACAACGACATTGACATTGTCGCCTTACAAGGGGGGCACGCGTTGAAGGCAGCGCGAGTATGGCAAGTTAAAGAATAACTAGTTACACCCTTGTTCCTGCCATCTATCATCCTAAGCTGGCCTCACTACTCTTGTCAGCAACACCTAATAGACTACTTTTAAGTCATCCACCACAAATGATGGCACGTCAAAAAATAACTGTCACAGCTGACCATGTGACGGTCATCAATGTGTATATAAGCCTCCGAAGAAGGAATGTCTATCACCACCTCCACCAGCAGCCACTCGCCTGGCTATATATATGTGGGTTACTACAATAACCACAACACACAATGGGGTCTACTCAAATAATGACAAAGATGGAAGAAAACTTGAGTAATGATCGTCACCCAAAACAGTCGAGCACATTTCACTCACCCTGATGGATGTAAAGAAAAACTATAAACCACACGTTTTCTTCTTCTTACAAGCCAAGAATGGATATCCACTAATTGCTTTACTAACAATTTTCCAAGAGTCAACACAGACCGTTAATCATGCACAGTGTATAACTGATACCAGTCATAATCTGAAAATCATGGCCGTGGTGGATGTTTAGAGAAGGACAACTCGCCCAGCTACGAAAAATAAACTGAAGCCCAATCGAAGATTCTGGAGCCAAAGCCTAAAATCTTCCATAAATTCATAAAAATTGTGGCGCCTCCCACAGAAAACAACATCCCAAGAGGGTATCAGAAAATCTATATGGGATGTCCATAACCAGAAACAAAACAACTCTTGAAAGACTAAATCAGACCGGGTGACCAAGATAAGGGCAACCCCACTCTGCTGGAGTCCCTGAACACTGCACAAAGAAAACGTTGGGAAGAAAATACTGCAGAACTGGACTTCATACACTCAAGTCATTAAGCTCGGCAGCTCTTCCAGAATCTAGGTGCCTCAAAACTACCAAACGCAAATACCATTAAAAATCACAGCAGGTACTGTGACTTTCCACATTCTGTCTTGTCCGAGAAGCTCACCCAACAAGTTGTTCGGAAATAACTCAACATTACCTTGAGTGAGCAACCACAAGCAAAAGATCTAACAAGACCATACGCTGTAGCTGAAGATATAGGTGTCCTCGGGGCCACAAATTCCAACAAGGCACTGAAATAGTATGACTTGTGTTCTGAGTCCCTAAAGAACCTGGGACTATATGGTCAACAATGGCTTGCAAACTCTTCACCATCAGACAGGACAGGGAACATCCTGATAGAATGGAAGCAAGCCAATTTCATTGTCATTCTGAATACCAGAAAGCCACAAGACGTGCCCTCTAGATCCAGGGCCAATATCCCTCTTATCCTCCACCTCCATGCGGATGGAACATGCCATGCATTTCAAACTTTCCCCAGATTGTTGCCTTCACCACCTTCGTTGAAGCTGGTTTCCAGTGCCAACAGAAAACAGGGGCACAGCAGCGATTGACCTCTCTACTGCCTATGAAACTAATTGGAATCATGGCCTGCTGCTCACCAACTGTACTTTGAGGGTATATCTCGCTGGTAACACAGCCGCAAGAAGAATATGAATGATACTCATACTCTTAGGTTTTTTCGGTAAAGTCACGTAGGTAAAAAATAAAAATTAATAAAAGTAATAATAGAAATAAAATAAAATAATAAATCACGACGTTTCGGAGGCAACACAAGTCTCCGTCATCAGGTGGGACTGTCACAGCTAGATTTACTGTATCAAGATGGCCTCCCTCAAGGCTAGGTACTAACACCATCAATATTTTTTTTGAGGCAACGTGCGGGCCCGTCACATCACGTTGTGTCGCGTAGTCGAACCGTCAACATGAGCTTAACTGGTTATAGAAAGCAGTGGGTAGAAAGATGGTAAGCAGGCCCACTGCTCTAAACTCACACCATCAATATTTCATCTATATATAAGTGACCTGCCATGTACGTTATCATGCAAGTTCATATATGTAGGTGATATAGTCTTTGCTGCATATGGTACAAACCTCGAGAACACTACCAATACTCTAAAAGCAGATACAACTGTATTTGTGGCATATTTCTGTCACTGGAGACTGACCACATTCTTACAAAACCACCACAAGTCTTTTCCACTTGAACAATCGTGCACGGCTGGTACATACGGTGTGAAAAAAGTTCAACAGATGCCACCCTTGATATGCCCTTCTGTGGTAGTCCAGTGCGCTATGACGCCACTCCAAGGTATCTAGGGGTTATCATGGACAGAAGGCTGACCTTCAAGCCCCAAATAAAACAAGGTCTGTAACAATATAAATACAAAAATGACCCTGCTACAGAACCTTGCTGCAATTCCCTCCCTCTCACTGATCTACTCAGTGGAGGAGTCACTGTGCTCCAGCCTGGACCGGAGTTCATACACAAAACTTGTTGATGCACAATGAAATAATGCAATGCGCAACAAATCCCCTGGCTCCCTGTTCTGGTAAACATTCTGCCAAAAAATATTCACAGACGTGCAAACTGATTAGCACGGTGAGCTACGTACGGTCCAGAACAAGTTAAACATGCATATATACCAGGGAGTTTACACATTTTCTTGCCAACGACAATCTACTCATCAACCAAGACCTCAACAATGTACCTCACCACCAACTCAAGTCCTGATCCCCTTTCTTGTATCATCCTGTCACCATCCTATAATCTCACCCGGATCCGGATTAACACTGGCGAACAGAGTTGAACAACGTGGGCATCCAGAATAAACACCTCATTCAAGATCTAAACAGTGCACCTCCTGGCTTTGAAATTCCTCCTCGAAGATACTGGTGTACCATCAATCCCATGAGTACATAAATAGGCCGATGTGTAAATCTCCTTCGTAAAAACGACAAGCCACAGTGCAACTGTGGCGATGCAATCCAAACTATGTACCGTATCGTGAACTACTGTGGGCTGTACTCCTTCAATGGAGGAGGAATAGCACAACCACACAAACTTTCTCCTGAAACCATCTGGTGGCTAGCAGACCTCGACATTGCTATTCAGCTCATGAATTTATTGGAAACGCAATAATGCAAGAGAACAAATAACTCAACATTGTATCACTGTGAATAACCTATGCGTGCATGTTCACATACTCCCAGAAATTCGGTGGTCAGAGATTCATTTGCAGAGATTTTTATTACTGACCATTTTCACAAAATATATATACAGTGAGGGAAAAAGTATTTGATCCCCTGCTGATTTTGTACGTTTGCCCACTGACAAAGAAATGATCAGTCTACAATTTTAATAGTAGGTTTATTTGAACAGTGAAAGACAGAATAACAACAACAAAATCCAGAAAAACGCATGTCAAAAATGTTATAAATTGATTTGCATTTTAATGAGGGAAATAAGTATTTGACCCCCTCTCAATCAGAAAGATTTCTGGCTCCCAGGTGTCTTTTATACAGGTAACGAGCTGAGATTAGGAGCACACTCTTAAAGGGAGTGCTCCTAATCTCAGCTTGTTACCTGTATAAAAGACACCTGTTCACAGGAGCAATCAATCAATCAGATTCCAAACTCTCCACCATGGCCAAGACCAAAGAGCTCTCCAAGGATGTCAGGGACAAGATTGTAGACCTACACAAGGCTGGAATGGGCTACAAGACCATCGCCAAGCAGCTTGGTGAGAAGGTGACAACAGTTGGTGCGATTATTTGCAAATGGAAGAAACACAAAAGAACTGTCAATCTCCCTCGGCCTGGGGCTCCATGCAAGATCTCACCTCGTGGAGTTGCAATGATCATGAGAACGGTGAGGAATCAGCCCAGAACTACACGGGAGGATCTTGTCAATGATCTCAAGGCAGCTGGGACCATAGTCACCAAGAAAACAGTTGGTAACACACTACGCCGTGAAGGACTGAAATCCTGCAGCGCCCGCAAGGTCCCCCTGCTCAAGAAAGCACATATACATGCCCGTCTGAAGTTTGCCAATGAACATCTGAATGATTCAGAGGACAACTGGGTGAAAGTGTTGTGGTCAGATGAGACCAAAATGGAGCTCTTTGGCATCAACTCAACTCGCCGTGTTTGGAGGAGGAGGAATGCTGCCTATGACCCCAAGAACACCATCCCCACCGTCAAACATGGAGGTGGAAACATTATGCTTTGGGGGTGTTTTTCTGCTAAGGGGACAGGACAACTTCACCGCATCAAAGGGACGATGGACGGGGCCATGTACCGTCAAATCTTGGGTGAGAACCTCCTTCCCTCAGCCAGGGCATTGAAAATGGGTCGTGGATGGGTATTCCAGCATGACAATGACCCAAAACACACGGCCAAGGCAACAAAGGAGTGGCTCAAGAAGAAGCACATTAAGGTCCTGGAGTGGCCTAGCCAGTCTCCAGACCTTAATCCCATAGAAAATCTGTGGAGGGAGCTGAAGGTTCGAGTTGCCAAACGTCAGCCTCGAAACCTTAATGACTTGGAGAAGATCTGCAAAGAGGAGTGGGACAAAATCCCTCCTGAGATGTGTGCAAACCTGGTGGCCAACTACAAGAAACGTCTGACCTCTGTGATTGCCAACAAGGGTTTTGCCACCAAGTACTAAGTCATGTTTTGCAGAGGGGTCAAATACTTATTTCCCTCATTAAAATGCAAATCAATTTATAACATTTTTGACATGCGTTTTTCTGGATTTTTTGTTGTTATTCTGTCTCTCACTGTTCAAATAAACCTACCATTAAAATTATAGAGCACTCCCTTTAAGAGTGTGCTCCTAATCTCAGCTCGTTACCTGTATAAAAGACACCTGGGAGCCAGAAATCTTTCTGATTGAGAGGGGTCAAATACTTATTTCCCTCATTAAAATGCAAGTCAATTTATAAAATTTTGACATGCATTTTTCTGGATGTTTTTGTTGTTATTCTGTCTCTCACTGTTCAAATAAAGCTAACATTAAAATTATAGACTGATCATTTCTTTGTCAGTGGGCCAAACGTACAAAATCAGCAGGGGATCAAATACTTTTTTCCCCTCGCTGTATTATAGGCACACAATAAAAGAAAGTTTAGAATACATAAATACGTGAACACTTTATTTTATTATTAATTGCATGCCTGGTAAGGGCGCCATTGTGGTGAGATGTTGAGCACCTCGCCTGGTATACAGGAGGTCGCACGTTCGATCCCGACCCATGACTCCTGTACATCTGAAGTTTGCATGCTCTCCCCATGATAGTGTGGATTTTTCTCTGGGTCCTCCGGTTTTTTTCTCAACATTTATAAACATGCGTTTCGAATACTAGACCGCTATAACTGTCCACATGATATGCCACTTTGTTGAGCTATCATTGTGGCTATGTCGCTTCTGAAAAAGAGCTATATAGCTGAGTGGGCCTCACCTGTTAAAAAATGAATGGTTGACCTAACATAAACAACTTTTAGGTAGGTATATTATGGTGCTTTAAGGCTTGGCCACTCTTCATTGCTCAGAAATGAAATTACGGCATGAATCAAGTTCAATCTTGAAATTTGTTCAGGCTAATATATACTTGGTCATGCACACATTAACAGATAGAAGGGAGCAGTTTATGGTATATGAACTCACTGGTGAGCTTCATTTGAATGGCAGTCAATGAGTGCATGACCAATGTTTTTATGCACAAGTAGGACAATAATGTGACAGCATTGCAAATGGACACAAATGACAATGGTATTACCAGTAAGGTTTTTTCACAGCAAATACTATGACTTATAATAGATGTTTCATTAGGCCACGTAATAATGAGGGTAAATTTAAGTTATGAGACTTTTGCACACTTGTTATAACCGAGGTTATAAGAGTTGCGCGTTCATGAATTTAGTTACTTCCTTGTTTCAACATCGCACGTAGTCAAACAAAAATAATTGTTACATGTGCAGGTGTTTTACGCGGAAATTATTATTATTTTACAGATGCATAATGACTGACAGACTTGGGTGTCTGCTGTGGCAGAACGTGTGTGTCAGGGGGATGGCTGCAAAGTTGATTTTGGAAAAAAAAAACTGATTGGTAAACAATATTGAGGGAATCCATGGACAAAAATAGAATAAACTTCAATCAAGCCAATAGTTAAAAATCAACTGCGGCTTGGAAATATATATTATCAGGTGATATATATTCCATCATAAACTATTATAACACTTCTTCAGTAAAAATAATAATGCTCTCCTGGTACAGGACAGTATTATCATGGGTAGTTATAATGAATAATGCATACAATGTTAATGATTGCCCCTGATAAATTAGAATACAATTAGAATTCATTGTAATAGCACCTCCATTTTTTCCTGGGGTATACACAAATTGTAATATGTATTCACAGTAAAGACATGCATATTATTTTACCACTTTTTATGAATTTGTCCCGATCATGGGCAATGGCTACATCTTGATCTCTAAGGCATTAATCCAGCAGTAGATTGCACATGGCAGATGGTGACAAATGCATACAAAAAATCTTATAAACTGAATATTACAACTTATTCACTTTGCCAATCCAACCGGATTATTTTTTTTACTAAACATTGTGGCAGTGAACCGAATGTTCTGTTCATATAAAATATCTAAACACTATACATGTAACAATTCATACATGCATAATTAAAAATCTATATTTAAGCTCAAAATACGTGCATCAAATGTTGCATATAAGAATACATTATTAACAACGTGTTAGAATTATAAGAAAATGTTAATGTTAGGCTAATGGAAAGAACAATATACTATAAATTACAGAACAAATGAGAAAAATGCACCGGGGACAGTATAAACATGATTTAGAAACGTCATATATGAAATTGCGCTGTGAATTCTAATTTGGGGGAACGTTGAAGGGTTGGGGGAAGGTGAGTTGTATGTATGTCTAATAGTTACCGGATGTAATGACGAGCATATATTTTTACGGGAATTGTATTTTTTAAAAGCAAAGTGCAGATCGTGGCAGACGATTTTATACCTTGATATTGTGCGCTGAAACCTCGCTGGCGACGGTCCTTGTCCGACATGAACGAAGACGCATCCAGTTTTTGCTGCTGATGATTGGAGAAGGTAAATTCATTCCCGTCAACCTGAAATTGAGAAATTCAGAATAAAGAAAAAATCGAATGCATCGTGATCACTGTGTCACAAAGAACAACAGAGTGTTGTGCCTCCGGGCCAACGGAAACATTTACCAATTTACAGGACAAACGTCGCATAGCACGCGTGCTGTTATAATGCAGATGCTGTGAATGAACAGGTTGGAATTCGCGAACATCGATAGAAAAGTGCAGCCCACACCATGCTCGAATAGGTTACTGGATAAAACATCAAACTGCTTTAAACGTGGGGCAAATTCTTAACTGTGTTTGAGAAGTAAGAAAATGCACGTGCGATTAAGAATGTATCACTGTGTGTGAAAATGTTTGAATTTGTTAAGAGTTACAACATATTGCAGTTACACCAAGCACAAATACTGAAGTGGTTAATTCGTCAGTGCAGATGTGTGATGGTCTGATATGCGATGCTGTAAGTCTAGCATTGGTCAGTCAAATTCAAACTAAAACATTGATTCACGAAGTAATCAGACGTTTAATAATTGTCTAAACTGTCCGAGTGATTTTGGTAAAAATTACATAGCCTGGCATGAATAAAAAGAGGCCTTTAGTTCGGATTATAATAATATGATGGAGTGGAATTGCTGGATGTGGAGTGTCATGGTATTCCAGGCTCTAGGGCCTGCGCATGAGCACTCTCGTTAACCAATGGTTTTGAATTTCGATTTAAAGCTTTCGTGACTGCAGGGATTCATCTTCTTGGTTCTTTCGGTAAAGTCACGTAGAAGGGAAATAATAAAATAATAAAAATAATAAACTAATTAAAATAAAACATAATAATGTATTTTATAATGTTTTATTTTTATTCTTTTATTATTTCCCTTCTACGTGACTTTACCGAAAGAATCAATGGTTTTGAGTTGTGAAGAGTAGACCTAGAGAAGATTAATGGAGAACCCGGGGAGGGGAGTAAACTGAAACCCAAGGGGAAAATAGGCAAGGGTTAGCCCGTGAAGACTTTGGTCAAAAGTGAGTGCAATCTTGAAGGTGATTCTGGACTGAATAGGTAGCCAGTGGAAGAACCATAAAATGGGTGTAATATGATGACGCGTACGGGTATTAGTGAATACTCTTGCAGCTGCATTTCGAATGCAGTGCACATGTTGGATGAGAGATGAAGGAAGAAGAAATAAGAGAAAATTGCAGCAGTTTAGCCTGGAAGTTAAAAATGCATTAATTATTGTTTCTGCAGCCAAATCGGAGAGACAGTTGTGGATACGGGACATTTTGGGAAAATGAAAGTAAGGAAATGTGGGAAGAACAGGAGAAGTTGGAGTCCAGAATAAAACCCAGATTTTGCGCCTGTTGACTAACATAGAGATATAGTAAAGCAGACGAACAGTAAATTGCTGATGTTGTGAGGTAGAATATTCCCTCGTCATTCATTAGCTTGCTATTTGCGATTTTTGCTATCTGCAAATCGTATCTGGGACTCTACATGACTCCACCGAGAGCGATACGTAAAATTGATGAGAAACAGTGATGAATGTGATGCGAGAAGTGATGAAAGTAATTAAGAGATGAGAGAGGTAGAGAGAGAAAACGTATCGAAGCTGTATAGAAGCATCTGCAGACGTTCTGTGTACGATATTCGTAGGCCAATATCTTTATCCGGGAAACGTGCTATTCACAAGGGTCTCCGAAATGTATCTCTCGCAAATAACGAGGCCATACTCGAATAGATTTTTTCTTCATTGTGTGCTAAAAATGTAAACATAACACAATAAAAGGACAAGGATAATGTTTGTCAATTTCCAAATAAAAGGCGATGCATTTTAACGTAAACGCATCACCTGCATCAATTTGTAAACACTGACACAATTTCTACAGTTCTTGCCATATATCAGCTTCATTTATTTAAATATAAATTCGAAATTTTTTTTACATCCTCAGAGGACTAAAAATACATCAAGTTACTCCTCTTCTCATTTGCAGTTGTGCAAGGGCACTTTAATAAATAATAAGTTCTATCTAGTGGCCAAATGTGGATAAAAATATTGTACGTTAGTGGTCATACTTCACATTTTACATAGATTTCCCAAGACTGCACTGACATAAGTTATATCATTATTACATGTCTCTTTACTTCACCTAACACCTTTGTTACACAGTCTATTGCTTCTATATAGGTACACACTCATCTCATTAAAAAAAAACTATTAATCGACAATGAAAACAAAAACATAATCAAATGCCATGGATGTTTAAATCCTCATCAACTCATAAGATGACTAATAAGATATATAAAAAATACTGAAGAACAGCATGACCTAATCTTAGGCTAAGTCAAAAGCATCACACTCTATTTATAACTCACACATCTACAGTGCACATATATTAGTCGTAACTATTGATTTTTTTTCAAAAATGTGGAATGTGCATCATTTGAATCTAATGCAGATCTACAAAGGACCTTGCATATACTGCAATTCCAATAACATTCCTAAGAAAGTAATTTCATATATGCTCTAACTGCAAATCATAAGTTTCAATATATTTGACATAAATGGTAGGACTTAAATATTTAAGCTGACTATAAAAAGAGTGAAATTTAATTAAATAAAATATGCAAATAACCATATTAAAAACTTAACATTTTTACCCACATAAATTCCGTGGTTAATGATAGCGAGATGGAATTGATGGAGTGCTGAAGCCAAGGATAATTTGCGAGCGATGCTCTCCTTTTGATGGATTTCATCAAAGGTCACTGGCGTGAAAAGAGCCATATACTGATTCTCTGGGTTATTAGCACTGCTCACTGGGCAAGTGGCTGCAATGAACATGCCACTCACTTTCACAGTGTAAAGTAATCTGTCAAGGACCATTCACGTGGTTGACTTTTCTGTTTATGAACAGGATTCTGTCAGTCACGTGAAGACGTCTATCCTGCAATTCTGCAGAATGTGGCTCGCGATATTAACGCCCATTAAGCATGCTTTACATTTAGTCAGGATAACTTTGAACATTAACATACACGCACTTATAAAAACAACGTGCAGCTTTATATACATTTTTTTGGGTACAATTACTAAGAACAACTAGAGTACACATTTAATTGTGAAAGGGAGGGAATTTGCCAAATATGAATATTATTCAACTATCTCACAACATTAATCATATTACAGACAGTATACCTGCCAGCAGAGCTAAAACATTCCTTATTGAGACTTGTATGTTTTTTTATTCATCAAAAAAGCTTTTATGAGTGAATTAAAATATTATTGTTTTATTCCATGCACAATTGTTAAAGTCACAATGACCATACCTTAAAGAAGTACAGAGTAGTCTCCATTAAGGTTCCAGCAATGATGCTATTTCTTAAAAGGAGCTCATAGCTTTTTGAGTCAGTCAGTTTATTTTCTTTCAATGGCAAGCTGGCGAAAATGGCTGAGCGTGTCACATTGATTATACTCTTGTACACATTACTTAGTATCTTCAACTTTTCATATTTTAACGACGTACAGGCAATTTGTTACAACAATAAAAAAACCCGCTAAATGCAAATAGCACTACAGTACAATTAACTACTCCGAATACCCAAAACCGCGATTACACACCCAGCGAATATTAAGGGTTTGTTGTACACATTCGTATACTGTTTTGTTACCATACCAACTACCAGTTTAAAACTTAACGCGTAAAAAAATCCTAGAATGGGTGACCAAATACTTAATTCTAGATTTGAAGCTTTCGTGACTGCAGGATTCATACTCTTAGTTCTTTGGTAAAGTCACGTAGGTAAAAATTAAATTAAATTAAGGGTTTGTTGTACACATTCGTGTACAACAATAAAAAAGAATTAATAAAAATAAAAACAACATTGTTTTTATTTTTTTATTAAAAATAAAAACAATATTGTTTTATTAAAAACAAAAACAATATTGTTTTTATTTTTTTATTAATAAAAAAAAACAATATTGTTTTTATTTTTTATTCATTTTATCTACGTGACTTTACCGAAAGAACTAAGAGTATGGACCAAATACTTGCATGGACCAAATACTTGTTTAAAATACGCACAAGAATACCAACAGTTTAGACATGAGCGGACATTGGTATGCATACAAATGTATAGTATGCAATAGTAATACATATGTGATAGTGATATATGTTTCATATGCATTTCAGGCAATGTTCTGTTTTGCAAGCAACATCAAATACAAATTATTACAAATGCCCCCGCCCCCCCCGACATAGCCAAGACACGGTATTGTGGTTCCAGCTTGTTATAAAGCTTTGAAGTTTAAATATACATGTAGAGGGGTGTAGGCAGCGCAGTAGAAAAGGAACCTTCAAAACGCATGAGAACAAAATGTGATGACAGTGTATAGAGACCGGAGATTGTAGCCGTTGCCTCACCCCTGCGCCCCTTGGCTGCTATTTTTAGTATATTGCAAAGCCAATTTAGCGTATGTAATAATATGACACGGAGACCATCTGAGTTGCATTTGTCCTTTTTTGTGTTGATTATCAGGTGCATGCGGGCGCTTTGAAACACACGCCTATAAAGATATGCACTAACCTCTCCGGCTGTTTAAGCTTTAAAAAAAACACCGTCACAATGAATTGCATATCAGTCGTATATAACTCAACATAGAATAATAATATCCTATGGTTTAGTA
>NW_024704909.1:55803-111018 GCF_018977255.1 Callorhinchus milii
ACATCCGTCGGGTTCAGGTAACGCAACGGAAGTTATCAGGAGCCCACAAAAAAGGTCGGAATAAAGTTCGTAGGGTGGGGGAATATAATTGCCTGAAACGGAGAGCTTCGGAATTACCCCTAGGCTGACTACTCAGGTCGATGAGATTGCTTCGCTTTATAGGCAAGTAATTCGTCTGGTATTCCTATACAAACCGCATAAAACACCAGGGCTATACGTCTCTATTACGATCTATCGAGACCCCAGGAAGGCCGTAGTTTAGTAGCCTGTGACAATGTAAAGACATGCGTGGACGATGATTTAGATAGAGATTGGACTCGGGCTCGTAGACACAGTAGCGATAAGGTGGATATTGGCTCATTCCAGGCTGGGAAGGGCTCTAATTGCCCTAAGGGATCACGCGGACAATCTCGAATGATTTCATGAATTTTGCGCCGGTTTAAAGGGGCCACGGTCGATTGGATGGACACTCTAGATCACGTACTTAGTAAACGAGTCCCACTGCGTTAGAGGCTGCAATACTGGCCAGACACGAATCCCTAACAGTTCACTATACCTGTTCTCAACCGCACTACGATAAAGGCACCCTGCGTCTAATTAAGCGCGGCAATCTATTGAATGATTGTACCTATGAAATAAAGCAGTAGCGATGGATGCCAACTATAACCCCGCGTTGGGCTTCTTAGATAGCGAGTCTGATACGCTGGAAGACGCAACGCGGAACATCGGCGTCCGGAATTGGTGTGATGAGAGAATCAACCAGCTCTATAGCGAGTCTTCCCGAACACGCATAGGATCCCGACCGGCCACGGGGCGACTCATGATCTGAACCTCCCCGGTATCTCCAATCCCCGTCAGATAGAGATTCAGCACAAGTCGGCGCATTTGCGATTTGGGTTGCTCAGTTGCCACCGAACAATTAG
Organism: Callorhinchus milii; assembly: GCF_018977255.1. Classification (NCBI taxonomy): domain Eukaryota; kingdom Metazoa; phylum Chordata; class Chondrichthyes; order Chimaeriformes; family Callorhinchidae; genus Callorhinchus; species Callorhinchus milii. The sequence continues at coordinate 56,727 of NW_024704909.1, forward strand.
CCACATAATTGAGATCCCACCGTATGTATCGCACCGTTCCGGGGAACACGTTGTTCAAAAAGAGGCAAAGTCGTGATGCAGGTTCTGTCCCTATGATTGTGTTAGGCCTTCGCAATTCGGGTCAAGGTGGTCATGAATCCAGTCAATGGATCTTCCAAAGGGCCCTTTGAACTCCCTGCGTTTTGGCCACAAGAGTGACTCAGCCAACTCGGGTTTAAAGCCGAGCACCGATTTACCGTGGCCCTAAAGCGAGAGCCTTCTGTGCACCTTATAGGACCATTTAACAACTCATGTGAACCGTCGCGCTGCTAGCGGACAGTCTCGCATATATTCAAGCATGATAATGTGAGAACCACCACATGGCTGAAATCCTCGGAAGCTTCCGTTCATTAACGGCACCGTGTTATATTCGAAGGACTCTTCGGAAGCATTTTCTTTACATGAGCCTCTGGCCTGATATGATGATTGTGCATATACAACTCGCTGCTAGGATTACTGTAAGTGATACGGCATTAGTGCCATGAATGGCATCCGGCTCAAGTTGTTTCATGAGAATATATGAACGAAACAACTGCCACATGACCGGATTCGGCTTAGTGGTTTTCGCCTTCTACCTACAACACACAACGCCGGATTCGGCGGCCTATATTCGTATGCCTATTTGTCTCGTCTGCTGTTTCCCTAAGCTACGTTCCACCGACTCCGCCTCCCACGCCAGTTCTAATGCCCGACGCGTGACCAGATCGCCGCTTGGCATCCCCATAATATGCTATGCTTGCTTAATAGGGGCGGGCTTTGCCAGTTCGCAGACACAAAGCCACCCTGCATAGGCTCTTAGTGAGTTGAATAACAAAGTCTGAGGCGGAAGCTGATCCGTGGTGAGCCCGCCGTTCAGTATCCACCGAAGGGGATTACTTCGTAATCATCCGACTGCAAACCTGAATCTGGCGCCTCACGCCAACCAAGCCTTGGTCGGCTGATTGAGAGGAGGATGCAGCGAACGGAGAAGTTTGCGTGGTGCCAGCCACGTGGATCGTAAGCCCAGGCATTCGTGTAACCAACTAACTAACGCGACGATAGGTTAATAGGCCACCCCGACATGCCGCTCTGGAATCCTCTGGCTTACATTTACTCGTAATACTTAGAGTTCAAGTCACAGGTGAATGGGTGGAGCTCCTAAATCTGGTTGTTAACCAAAATGCCGATGTCTGGACATGAAACTATATGGCAAACGTCGGGTGATCATGTTTATAATGCGGGGGCCACGAACGACTGGGACTTTGTTATCACGTACTAACTTAGGACTACAAGACATACGGATAAACAAGGCTGTAGATACTGCGGTTTTAGAGTCGGAAGTGAGACGTATAGCCTCAGCGTAAGCTGGAATAGATTCCGCGTTAACCCTTTACATTAAACCTTTGCCTACATCAGCATGGGTTGAGCATACTAATCATCGGATTCTGATATCTCGGGAGGATTGAGATTTGGAAAATACCTCGGTTTACGTAAAATCAATATTTTCTTTTTAGCTGATACGTATACGAAACGACCGCGACCCACTCGACCAATAGAGTCTCGATATTATTAGTCTTTAATGTATTCAGAAACCAAAATCCATACGGCTTCCGGAGTCGGAGTGTCATCTCGTTTTGGACATGCCTAACGAACTGCTTTGCCACCACCATTGTGCCACGTATAATATTGTTATGTATCCCCCCTGCTAACCCCCGGCTAGAGTAGTGGAGATGTACGGGGGGACTGAACGTCTGCTAAGTGTGAGACCAGAGGCGCAGACATGTACCGCGTGTACTACAAACACACGTTCGTCCCGATATACCAATATATACTATAGCATTTCCGAACAGTTAAGGGCTTCAATTGAATGCTAGATTGGGGCTCAAAAGGAGGGAAAGCATCGAGGGTTCCTGACATGCGAATGATAACGATACCTACCCCCCGTCGACCTAGGGACTAGCTTTCCCATAATTTGTATGTGGAATCGGTCTGTAGGCGCTACGAGGCGCCATCGCTCGCCGGTGTATAAGCTGGACAGGTAAAGGGTGTCCCTATACTTTAACGAACTTGATTGGGTTAAGTTGACCCGCACTCAACAGTGTAACCGTGTTCCACTGAATATCATCAGGGTTTACGACTGTTGACCAATCTACCAGCTCGAAATTCGGCCACCCGTGCTATAAACGACTAGAGGTCAGCAATCTGCGCTGGCGAACGTAGAAACGCGAAGAACTGGGGTCCCATAGAAACGTTCAATGGGCGCTTAACGGTCCTGCATAGTCTGCCCATACATAGGTCTCACTAGTACGATTCACCGTTGCCCCCCGGGGTTATCACATATAAGTGTGTAAAGGCGCACTGTCGGACTACAACTAGAGGGCAACAGACCGCCGACTCCTCGCCACACAGCTAGCGGCTACCCCACTGTGAGACTATCGCCAGAGATCGCACCCGCTTGTACATACCCAACAAATGAGGTCTATTTAGGAGACGGAATGTTGAAGATATACAGGCCCATACTCGCAGCGGCCAGACCCATATTGGACTGTTGTAGTAGTTTATGGAGCTCAACTACTCCAACTTGCTAGGGAAGGAGCTAGTAAAGTACCACTGTGCAGTCTTGGACTACTAATGTCCGATATATGGAGACTAGTCCATCCTGTCTCCTACACGTTTTGCACATCAACTGGTAGGTGGAATATTATGTTTTACTGAAAAATTTCGTTGGTGGGAAATCCATACACCCGCATAAGCGAATTATATGATGTATTATTTGATGTTTTTGTCGACAGTGGTAACTCGCGATAATGCCGTGGGTTTCGGCGATTGCGGTCGTGCCTCAACCACCGAGAAGGTCGTGCATACATTTCGGCGGCCAGCTCGGGAATGGGATTCGGCGCTTATACTTACTCAATAAACCTACTACCCGTAGGCGCGTGAAGTCCGTTCCGCAACAGGCAGAACCTTGTTAGTACGGGGTACTTCGTATCGAGTCCGGGGATTGTCTATAAATACTACAATTTATGACGCCTGTTTACGAGCTAGCTGACGCTTTTAGACATCCATCTGCAGGAGTCGACGATTACCTGGACCCAGTAAACGGGACCTGTGACATAAGTCAGGTTCCTGAGGTCTTCCAGACATCCCAGTGCAATCCAGCCAACTTGTTGTTTTAAAGCATTCGCGTGAGATATTAAGTTATACCAGGGTCCTGTACATATGTGCGCTGGAGTACATCAGAGTGATAGCGGTCTCCCTTTCACGGGATACTCTCGCCATGGTTCCGGAAGACTGGGTCACCCGCCGAGCATTGACAATGCCGCTTCGTGCTCGAAGTTCTTGATAATGGGGGCTTACCTCGAGTTAGGCGTGCCGGTCAGGTAAGAAGGTCCAAAGCTTTTCACTTTTTCATTTTAGGTTACCACGTCAAGCCGGGCCATCGGGCCGTACATTACTTGGTTCTCCCCACTCACAATCAACTAAATATACTCTGGTCCAAGAACATGCGCTGCGTCGATGCACAGTGGCATCAATGGCCATTTTTATAGGCAGTAGCGTGGCGGCGCAATCCAGGCAAACCGTGCGCAGAATTAACATCTCGGTCCCACACTCGATAAGTATCAGTGGTCACCAAATAGTTGCAACTCTAAGGGTTTGACTCCAAGCGTCAGCCCGATGTATTGTGAAAGCCGGGCACCGCTGAGTTCCAAACTAGCGCACTATTCTGACTTAACTTGCCTTGGAATAGTCTACTTGTGGCCGTACCTAGGGCACCACAAGTACATAGTTTTGGACCGTTATCCAGCGTGTGCGCACACTCACTGTGGTGGGTACAAACTGGTCGCAGACCAAGCTCAATGCAATCTAGAAGTATGCAATGACTCTAGCTATTAGACTGACGCGTGCTATTGAGGATTACGCCTCTCGCTTCGGGCCTACTTCGTCTGGGGGGGACAGAGCCTTGTCTGGAACCCACATCTAGAGCGGCGGATAGAGCTATCACGGCCACTTAGAGTATAAGGAACAGCAATAGTCTTGTTTTAGAACGGGCATACTACCCGAGCGAACAGCTCCCCGCCACATAGCTCTGTTCGTTCTAAGACATCCACTGAGCTTCCATTTGCTCGAACCAAACGCTAACTTGCTCATGAGGCAGCCCGAGCGGTTAGTGGGCGGCCCTGTGTTAGGTGTACTCTTTCTCTACACGGGCTTGGTGACCTCAGGGTGTATCACTGTTCGTCAACATCTCTACGCTCCTACGATGAGGTATTATCTAAAGTTAATTCACCCTGATTAGTAAATGGGGGTTGCGTTCCCCCGCAACGTGCGCAACTGGCCAAGGCCGGCCACGTTGGCCCAACCACTTATAAACGCGCATGTTCCCCTGCATAGATGATGGAACTCTCACACGAACAAAGCACCAACAATTAATGTCGTACATAGATTGCGACCGTCGAAGTCTTAAGGATTTGCACAGCGAACGCAGACGAGCCTTATCCTGTCCCCTGTAGTTCCTTAGATAGTTGCCTAGTGTAGACTTGCCGAAAGACGACTCCGCTTATAGGTGCATTAGTTCAGGGCGTGCGAGTCGGCATGCGGCGTCGGCATCCATTGCGCTGAATAATCCTACTTGGGACTACTCGCGAGGGCGCCGTTATGAGTTTCGTATAGTACAGACTGGAGGTTTAGCCCGAACAACCCAGATAGGCACTCTATGCCCACGCAAGCTCCCCCAGTGACTGAAAATCATCGACGCCCGAAAGGAACCTGTGGCAAATAGCCATCCCCCAACAGACAAGGGGAGAAGGCCCGAAATTCGGTATGTATAACGACTTACCTTCTGTTGAAGGAAGGACTAAAGGGTGGCACACAGGTGGATCGCCAAGTGAGGGGAAACAATGAGTTTAAGGCACAATGTAAATTTTTCTACTCAGTATCTCCATGGTCCATAAAATGCATGCCGCCGAGTTCTGTCCCTACGCTGCCGGAGGTTAATCATTGACCGAACTCCAACCTAGTCGGGATTCATAGTCGTGACCACCGCCCGAGGTTGCGTTTTAGCACGGGGAACTGGAGTCTAGGGAAAAGCATTGCTAGTAAGAACCATGTACTAATCGTAGTTCGTGCCAGTTCGGACATGCCAATAGCGAAGAAATATCGGCTCGGAAGCTAGAACGTGGTGTGATAGGCGTATCTAACGAAGCACATAGAGATGGGGAGACCCAGATATAAATATTGGGTAGAGAGCTTCCAGAACAACTGGGAATTCCAAAGCCTAGGTCTGGTAAGTCCGCGAAAAAGGAACGTTCTACGCGCGCCAGTTGAAGAACTCCTTGCATCGGATGTTGGTAGAGGACGTCGGTAAATGAAGGTCTAGTAGTTAACGCATCACCAACGTAGTTGGTATCGTAGGGCTTATAAACTGGTCGAACGGACGAAGCTTATTATTCCCGAACGTCAGGGACTTTCGACGGGAGGGTCGAGTCAACTCCCAACCAGATTTACGTAACCGTCATTGACCGCACAATGGCGTGGCACTGATTTGTGGAAAGAATGCTAATTATCCGTAGTAGGGTTTAAAATTGATCGTCTTTGCTAATGCAAAGGTGAAGGCTAGGGCTCACTATGCGAATATACACTGGCGCGTACAGATTGAACTCCCGGTGCCTGAAGGGAGAAGGTTTTGCCTTGGATGAGTCAGCTAAGTAGAAACGCGGTCTGCGCTTGCTACTGTACGTACCCATCGACGATGTATGGAATTTATAAATTATTTCCCAGCAGCCTCGTATGGACTCACTTCGGACATGGCAGATGTTATAGATTATTTGAACAAAATTAATTAGTCTATGGCACCACGAACGCTTCGTGATCCAGAACCCTTCCTGCGTTCCATGGGACTTTCGCAGCCTGGTTACACGGATCACCTTGGTAAACAAGGGCGCCAATAAGCCATCCTCGCAGGGTATACGTTCTTAAGGGCGAGCTCGGGTGACAAAAGAACCCACCTGGTCGCTCTACTGTATCCCCGGTTACCCTTCACTTTGTCGTAGGCACCTTAAGTGTGCAGGTACAAACCCTAATTTTGCGGCATAGCGTATAGCTCTAACCGTGTCTGAAATGAACGGTTTGTTGTGATTTAAGTTGCTGGCAAGATGCCATTCTCCGCGGCTGCCATGGTTAGGAAGAGACTGTGTCGAGTGGTTCATCGAGCGATTTATAGCAAAGCGCTACTCGGTCGTAGAGAGAATCAAGCAAAGACGCTGGGTCCGCTAGTCCAGCCCAGGATACTGCCCTATACACAGCGTACCCGGATCCGGTCACTTTTAATGACGTCAGTGCGGACGGTAGTTTGATCAGCTATAAATCTCAACTTTGGATGACATATTGACACAATCAGCTTCCGCGAGTTGTGTCAGCCTAGTTACTGCGTTTAATGTAGAAAACTAAAGTCGGTCCACTATAAGGACCGCTCCGCCAGTCCTCCGTACGCCTCAGATTCCGATGGGGTGATAACTGCGAAGATCGTTACTTCCACCGTGGCTAGTCTGATGGGCGATTCCGACAGCGTTAAAAGCATATCTTTATCCAGAACGTGGCGCGCGTTATTACGGACATTGTCCCCAAGAGTTCTACGTGTAGAGTAACGAATCTGGGCGCGCGGCAGTAACCCACCTACGCTAGTCGGATATACGGTAAATCACTCGAGTGGTGGTTAACTACCTCCTACCGGAAGTCAGACTAGTTCCCCAATCCACCTTTTGAGCCTATTCCATTTGGAACCGCATTCCTGAGCGACACGGCTTACTTGCACGCCATATGACAACTGTCTAAAAAGCACGAATAAAATGAAGACCCCCCGTGGATAGGAATATCTCCCTAAACTGCAGGCGGTGATATTTACGGATTCATGCACCAAAAAAGAATTAGACGTAGAGACCACGCCGCAGGTCGTGGCGGAAGGTGCGTAAGGGATAAAATCAGAGTGTGTCTAAGTCGTCCAACCGCAGGCATAGGATGAAACGGAGAATGGTCGCGTAAGGCTCCAAGGAAGCCAACAAACTGGACTTAAGAATGACCGGTCTAATTAGGATGTCAGGGTGATAAGATGCCTAGACTTCAAAGCGCTTGCACGCAACAACGGACCTGGGAGCTGATACGAGCATACAGCGCCGTTTTAGATTCGCCTGTCGCCGTCTAATCGGGCGGTAAACGGGGCTGAGCCTCAGTGATGCGCTAAAAGAGGTGCAGCCAACCACTTAATACGGTCCCGACCGTATGCTGTATCCTGATTTGGCAGTGGATAATTAAGAATCAAATAACAGAAAATTGGAGAATCGGTGGTAGCATACAGGCTGACGTGAAAGGGCCTGCAGTGGATCTCCCCCCTATGTGCCATGGGCTTCATAAACAAAGCCGCCTACGACTAATTTCATCTGTCACTGCAACGGCAACCGTACACCCCCACGTCGGGTACGCGTTAAACCTGACTTCTGGCTGCTATTCGTCCATGGGTGAAGGCTGTGCAGACGCGCAAAGGGCGCCTCTGAACGCGCTTATAACCTCATGCACAATATGCAGTCTTTTACTTGGAAAAGTGTTTAAACTGAAGCCAGTCGGCGACGCAGATATCACCGAGAGTGCAGCCGGGGCTCCTCCTCAATCTGACGTGGAGGGCGACAATATTTAGTTCTCTCAAGTGCTAATGATCCAGCGCATGTGAGGAAGCCCAGCATACCCTGCTGCCGTCCGAGTCCGAGTCCAAATGTAGACCTCCTTAGATCCCCGCAAATTTAACCGATCTCCCCCTAATGACATTCGCAGATCCTTAGCTAAATATGACGTTATCTGGGCCATAATGACGATGTCCATGTGAAGCCTATCGAGCCAGTAATGGAGGCCAAGTTTCAACCCCCGAAGATCATGAACATAATGCCCCCAATGGAGAGACCGCCGATCCTCATCTTACAAGCTTCATGAGAAGCCAGGGTCACATTTCGTATAGTATTCTGACGCGTATTCAGCTTACAATCTACAACTCGCAATCACCGGGGTAAGGTTGACTAGGGGTCATTAGTTCCTGTTTACGATAATGACTTGCAACGTCGACGTGGGCGTATAATGCGATACGGGAATTCGGATGTCTATGACCAGGGCAGGACATGGCGATGATGTGCTGGCTCAGGGAGTTCCACTATAGGCAATACCACCCTCAATTCTCATCATTCCGTGTTGTAGTCCGGTGACGTTGTCATGTCCATTAAAGGTGTAATATATAAAGGACAGTCAGCGACCTCAACTCCTTAGAAGTAACCAAACGCGATCCACCAACGACCCTGGGATCGTAAATTTAGAGATGCACCTCCCATTGAGCTTCACATCGACCTGGAGTTTTATCACTTCGGACAAATTAGAAGGGGAGGACTTATTTATAAGTTTTATCCATTCTTATAACGCCCCAAGTTGTTCGAGTGGAGAATATAAGAGTTGCTCATTTTGATAAAGATTACTATTTCCCTATCCGGTTTCATAATGTTTGCTTTAAACTGAGGACTCACGCGATTACACGTACGGACACCTGCTTGTTGGTGGGGGGTTGAATCTTCCGGATTCGCAGGGAAGTTCAAGTATACTTCTACCACGGTCCGCTCCAGCCGCACGTTTCCACGGACGGTCTCCAGCGTAAGTTGATTTTACTCTTGCTAGTTATAGACTGTCCACTGTCACTGAGAAGGACAGCCGACGTGTCGCCGGCTATGTGAGTGGAGGAGTGTTAATTCCCCACGGAGCCGAAATATAATAACCACAGCGAGTGTTTAAGCAAGACTTTCTCTAGTTCGGCCCTCGTTATTTGAACTTTAAAGGCAAACCCGGGAAGGATAGTGATCAAGTACTTTCCACTTAAAATAGGAATTGACACTAGGGGCTGCGTATCACAGGATCCAGATTCGCATTGAATTCGATTAGATTGCCTTTCTATAAATGATTTCTGCGAGTAGCAGACAGCAAACGCTGAGGAGACCAAAAGCGGAATATCGCTTGATGAGAGGTTGTGAGCTCTCCAGCGTGAGATATGCAATGTCTTCTAGAAGAATCCGTAATAGGTTGCCATAACGGACACACCTTTACAACTATGCTTCATTATAAACAATCATTTGAACCCTCCGCGGCTTCTCGTGTGCATTTTGAGGCGTAAAAGAATCAGTCAAAGTCTAGAAGCAGTTACGCAATGCAAGGAGGCGATTATACAAAGCCATGATTCGAGCCGAAGACGATGATGCTCGGGAATCGGTTATCAAGCCTCAATAACTGCACGAGTAAGGGTGGAATTTTGCGAGACCAGCCCCGATTGACGTTCAATTTATCTAAATCTTAGAGCTGTCATGTGGACGCGGACTTCGCGTTACGTAGACCGATATCGGTTCCGTTGGAGTTTGACACTGGATTAGGACTCTTATATTTCGAGTATCACTTCTACGTTAGGACGGATCATTACCGGGCAACTTTTGGACGGTTGTCCTAAGTCTTCCTTCGAGCTTGGCTATATCAACTGGATCGAACTTATCTTCGTTCCGCAGCGTGACAGTCACGTGTGAAAATGTGCGTCAGAGTGAGCATATCACTCGTGTTTTGGTAATTAGTGCATCTTAATACCCATCCATATCGACTAAAAATCTCTCTTCAAAAGTTAAGACTCAAAAACGCTGTATAGTGAGTGTACGGTCGCACCGTAGGATAAGGAAGTTTTTGCTGCGGCTTCGAGTACGATTAAGTTGAATCCTAGCTTCATTATCATTTATTTTGCATTGCACAATAGCTGCGAAGTTCTTGCTCCGTGGCAATGGCTGGGGAGCCCGCCGCTAAAATTTGGAGAGTAGAGGAAGAATCTCCAGTTCGTCAATGACAGCAACGTAGTCTGTATGCACCTCAGGACACGACACGTAGCTAATCTGTCTTCCCGAGCTATGCGTGCAATGCTTTTCAATTGCAACTATGCGAGAAGGATGAAGCCTAACCGACGGACCGGGTACAGGGGGTGTTTAGTACGACCAAACGGCTGGGCGGGACCCTTAGTGAATAGTGTGCGACGTTCATGTAGTTTGAGTTTTATGCGGAACTACGTCGTCTGGTCAAGCGCATCAATGTGCGATAGACGTAAGGCGGCGGGCCGGCCGTTAATGTTTGTAAGTTACATACTACGCCATCGTTTTTTAGCGCGAGTTCTTTACCTCATGAACTTCTTCGCAGCTCATTCGATGCTCACTTACCTGGCACTGAATCGGACGCACATAACAGTCTAAGGATAGTCTCTGGAATAAAGGACGCTAGAAAATTGCTGGGACTTTAGGGGGACAGCAGAATGGATCCTAAGGGTGTAGTTAGTTTTGAGCTTAAGAGATTTAGGTATCTCCCGTGCCCGCGCTGGGTGCTTATGGGGTGCTCAGTTTAAAGGCAAGTTGACCTAGAGAAGAGATGTACACACACAGCACCTCTGGGAACATTAGTGTGGCAGCGCTGGCTCCCCGGGACGAAGTAACTGACTACTCGCTAACACTCGTCACAAGCCGTTCACCCATCCGTTCAGTCTTACTAGGGACGTGTAGGCTAGGGAGCATATGTAGTGTTGTCCGCGCCAAGGCCGACCAGTAATTTATCAGTCACCGTAGGCGGACTCACCTCATGCGATTGCTCGAGAAATTCGGCGGTTTATCCTCTCCCTATAACGTCCATAGTTCAATTTACACATCTTAGAGCTTGTGGTTGCTTAGCCGTGTGTTCTCAACCCGAGTATCGGACCGGGACCGTTACCCACAGCTGTAAAAGACACCTGGGTAAACCAAGTACTACGTACCTTCATGGTAAGACCGTGAAATCCCCAGGCAGATGGCACCCAAAAGTTTCCGAATGCGGAACTCGGGGGCCCACGTCAGCCACCGGTTGCCTTCGGGACCTCAAAAGGCTTGAGATCGAAGTGACGCGGATCCGGATCTCGGAGAATGTAATCAGCTTTTTTGGGTCTCAGACTATGATTTCTTAGTGAGCGGAGGAGCGACGACCAGGCACGACTTAAGGTATGTTCAATCGCGATAAGGTTCCGCTCGGGTGTCTCATCTATCTGTGAACTATGTTAAGCCGGATTGTCGGTCCCAGGGTACATGCTAGTTTAGTGAGATATAATTTACGTGTCAGCATTACGGAAGCCATGACTCTGGACGGATACTTCTCCTAGCTGTTAGCACACTACACAATTGTGTGTGTATCAATAAAAACTTCGGCCGTTTAGCTACTTAGACTGTCTTCCTTGAAGACAGCTGGACGCGGGCGGGAGCGTAGTGCCAGACGAGCTGCATAGTCTACCTGCGCAATCAGAGAGCTTATCGGAACCAAGCTAGACAATACCATATGCATATGCCCGCTTTTGTTTTTAATGCGACGATATCGATTGCTGCCCCTGTTACAATAATTGCTACCAACTCTGAACTACACAAACGATACGATTCGAGTGCAAGGAGAGGGGCTTTCTCTTGCCACATAGGGCCCGTAACTCAATAGGTTAAATTGTAAGGAAGAGAAGGGCCGGTCCCTACAGGCACTATACAACGTGTGTCTCAGTTCGAAACACAAGACCGGAACGTAGGTACGGTTATAGGGGAGCAATTGAAAGTGGTAGGACCTCGTGACTCCGCGCTGTCGCCTATGCAGGTACCCCGCCTTTGTGATATCACACGAGGCTATCTTTTCATAGCGTAACCCCGCTATTGCAAGCTTAGTGGCATACATGGCAGCGAGTATCGATAGTGTCTGGTTGGAGTGCAAGAATGAGAGTACACGTCCTGCGTTGCTCACCACTCCCAAGAGTTCGAGTATAATGTTCTTTATCCTTCCAGCCATCTTGAGAATATGTAATATCTCGGAGTATCATATACGAGACTGTGGGCCGCTTAGGGACGTTCGATACTACAATCATCGCCCGCGAGTAACAAGGCAGGAACTGTTCCGGCCAGATTTAGGGGGTCATCGCATCCCGCAGACGCAATCAGAAAAGGGGACGGAGGGTAAGGCCGTATAGACACCCGCATGACGAATCTGAGCTAGTGTCAAGAAGCTCGACAGCACGAAATGCTAAGCGCTTCTAGGCGTCTGGGAGTCATTTCAACGAAGGAGGAAGTCAAAGCTGAAACATAGCACCCAGAAGTGCGCAGTGTCGTGAGGGAACAAAGTAAGTACTGAGTCACAGTGCACGAACTGGGGCGTGTCGGCCTGTGTACTGGACCTACTCGATAAATTTTCAGCTCTGGGTCCACTAAATTTGAAGTTGAGATTAACAGGGGTTAAGAGTAATGGCTAGCACGACGAAGGTCAAAGCCGCAAGGTTCGGGCAAGGCTGCTTGATCATAGCGAAGTCGCCGACAATGGAGGAAACGTTGTGTTCATCACCGACGTCAATACCTTCTAATTAGTGCCGCTTTCAGCTAAGCGGTCAACCAGCTCTACCAAGGAATATAACTCTACTCCAGAACAAACCACTGAGTGCAGATCGGTTCCCCCTCCGTGCGAAATAGTGTTTTACTTTAGCTTTTTAATCGGCGTCTCCTTACGCAAAATGAAAATCTGACATCCCATGAACCCTGACCGTTTGGAAGCTGCACGGGAACAACAGGGATGTTCCTGAAAAGTCCTATAAGACTTATGATTGCGGGCGTTCGCGGGCAAAGCAAGCATGCTGCCATCAGAGTCGGCACTAGCCTGAGATCGCGGGCCTCATCTCGGTTGGATTCGAATTCAAGGAATCCGCCGAACGAAGAGCATTCGCAGACCTTTGTCTTTGACTCGCTAAAGCGTATATTGACATTCTGACTCCGTCACTTATCGACGAAGGGACATGGCGGGTTACGGCGTAGTTAACCGATTGGTTAAAAAGATCGTACGTGTACCTGTAATGCAAAAGGTATAACTCGAAGATATCGTCCATATTATAAGAGTGAACCAAACAGCCAATATAGAATGCGAGATCCTCACAAAAGTAACCAACCTGGAGTCACTGTTTTAAACGTACCGAAGCAGATGAGCTAGCATACGGACCAGGTAATCATATTATAACCATACGGTTTGTCCCTATTCGATCCTGCTGTTTAATGGTACGACTTCTAGATTTCCAATTGGGACGTGGTAGATCAACAGTTCAGATCTGACCAACCGAGGCCGGGTGGACGGCTCGGCGTACCATGTACCTATTGCTCAAACGCTGCAGAACGTCTATTCAGCCTTTGTATACAAGTATTACGCTAATATTATAAGGATGTTCCTCTGGACACGTTTTTATCTTTTCAAGGTCGGTGTGCTTACAGCACTTCATCTGATCGAGACGAGGGGCTCGTACATCATACGAAAATCTGTCCACCGTGGTGCCGTCTTTTGCAACTCCTTGAAGATTTAGAGACTTCTGCTGTGGGTAATTCAGAAACTGTACTCTCTAACCAATAGAATGGTGCTCGAGACTGGGGTTGCAGAGTTGGTCTCTCGCATGCTCGCGCGGTAGGCGTTGGAGGTCGAATACCTTACGTATCTGTCTTCAGCTTGACTATTTTGAATACTGATAGATATGACAGGTACAAGGACTTGCGAATAGGGGGGCGTATAGCCAAGAGGCCGAGGGCTGAGGTTCTTGGAGTGCAGCGAATAAGGTTCCCCTGACGACACTCCAAGGGCCTTCATCACGCATAACTTCGGTAGTAGTACCGTCCCATCAGAGCGGAACATTGCGCCAGGCTTTGGGTTCATAACCACGCGATATGGGATAACAGCGAGTGTGACATACGTCGTTCACCACCCGGCCAAGGTGCTTAGGATAGCCGAGAGCGACAAGAGATAATCAGCCGCTAGGAGAACGGAACATACCCGCTATTCTTGTTCGCATACACAACTTAAAAGCGAACGATTTTATGCACGTAAATGGAGGCTCGGAGTATTTTGCATTCTAGACCTGTAGGTGTAGTGGCTAGTCAGTATACGAAGTCGCCAGCCGACCTCTCTACTTACCTGTACTTACCTTACCAAAGAGGTGTCCAAAAGGCGGACGGTGATGAGAGACGAGCATGTCTTATTCAAAATTGAATTACGGAGCGAAGTTATACAGGTTCATGAACTTGTCTTAGGCGAAATGCAAGGCTGTAGCGTACAAGCTGGGAACTTGTGCGAACGGCGCCGATCCGAGTATATTCCGAGTACATTCGCTACGCTCTACTCGTCCCAGAAAGCGTCTCTGTCAAATGTCCCTCAATAGTCAGATTCTGACCGCATGAGATACATGCCGCTCTTGGAGTTCGATTATCGTAAAGTAGCACTCATCTTCATCAGCGTACGATGACCAATGGATCGGTTATAAGTGCGGTGAGTACTCTATCACTGCCATAACTATAATCTTTACATAGTAAGAACTATCCAAGCACTTCTTCCGCACTCTGTGAGCGGGGAGCGCTCGGAGTGTATTCGACATTGCCGTAGCGAGATAGCATTAACAGGGATGAACGTCTACCTGTACTGTAGAGGACGTACCAGGTGACCCCGTCCTCCGCAGCGAGATGGCGGTGTTAAAGAAGAGAGGCGTTGGTCCTGGGTCGTACAGTCGTTCGGGGGGTGACATTGAGGTGTTGCAAGATCTGTTAGAATGCGAAACAGCGGTGCACCCCGGTAGGCTACGCATTTAAGACATAATATATATCCTTACCGCGGAGGAGAATCCTATTGGCATCCATTCCATTGTGATCCGTTCCCGGGCTAGGGCCGGTCGCGATCGGTTATCTATGTAGAGGAGCAGACACCTGTTGGTTCAGAATTTGATTGTACACGTTTACATCTTCTCTCCGCGACAAATGACACCGTGCAGGAGCCCTAGTCCTAGAATCTCGTAAGTCTGAAAGGTGATGTGTTAGCGTTGTGACTAATCTATAACAAGGTGATTATAACTTGTTCTCGGATGACGTCCTACTTGACATCGTCTGATGACTCTGAAGTTTCCTTTCCAGGCCTCATCCAAGGGTAAGTTTTCAAGTCTCTCCTTCAAGCTTAGGACAAGTTCGGGCCGGACTGCGGATCATGAAGAGAGCCCAATTGATTATAAGAGACCGGACTCCGCTCCGATACCCCTGACTATCCGCCGGTACGCGGTTTTCAATCATCCAAGCTCCGTGAAAAGTTACGTCGTGACTGTTGATTACCGCTGATTTTATTGACCGACTTGGTAAGGAATTTGAACGTCCTCAAATCCTGCCTTGCACGTCACTTTACGAGCTCTTATTACAAATATACATGGCGGCTTCCGACGACGTGATGCGCACTCATGTTCGGATGTCCTGCAGGGAAGAACGTCTTTCAATTTCCTCCCATCTACGCAAAGCAAATTTTCGCCTCAAATCTTCATTCTTTTTAGGATGGAACTAATACATATAAAAGTGCGCGGATGTCTCCCTTACGCGCTATCGTGACACTACCTGAGCCGCACAATCCATGTTACCTCTTCCTCCCGAGTATGTTTGGATCAGGTCTGATGATGCACTCGATCACACCCGGTCATAAGCAGCTTCAACGATTCAGGTACTAAGGTGCCATTACGGTGTGTCTGCACACTACAGTTTTGAGACGGAGTGTACCCCTGACCGTCAGATTTTCTTTAACGACGCAAGTAAAGCCCAATGGAAC
This sequence comes from Callorhinchus milii, assembly GCF_018977255.1. Lineage (NCBI taxonomy): Eukaryota > Metazoa > Chordata > Chondrichthyes > Chimaeriformes > Callorhinchidae > Callorhinchus > Callorhinchus milii. Next base: position 72,441 of record NW_024704909.1, read on the forward strand.
TTAGAGCGCTCCAACGGAGAGCATTAATAGGGCCTTCGCCCCGACGGCACGGCTACACAGAAACGCTAAGGACGCAGTCAGTATTAGGAGTTAAGTATAAAACTTCCGAGTTGTAGACGAGGCATGGTTGACCCGCTAAAGCCGCCTTAGCTACGTAGTGCATATTTTCCAGTGAACTCACCTGGTCTACGTAGGAACGCATGGACGACCAATAGAAATTCAACAGGTGTAGCGGAGCTAGGGTGTACACGTCACTGGAGGTGCGTCGGTGCTAAATTTGGGCCCAGGCCCATCACTCGAAAAAACGCCGTTTGCTAACTGGGTGGTTGTAACTGGGAACAGCGCGTCTGAGTGTTATGGTAGTCGCGCAATGCGTGTTATGCGAACCATCTTGGCGGTGCACGGGCGTTAGCGGGGGGCGAGGACCATGCTTTGGCTCTAAACCTCTGACATATCGGGTCTTCCGTAAACTGCGAGCACGTTGCGCCTGGTGCATAAAGGGGTTATATGTATGTTGTATAGGGAGAATAACTACTTACCCATTCCAGCAACTACTACCCAGACACACAGTGGAGGCAACGAGACCCGTACACCGTGGAGCCACGAGGGACGGTGGAGCCGCAACGTTACCGGTGCCTAAGTTTCGGCGTGTTTCATCTAAGGTGCAAGATTTGTCGAGGAACCACTGCGTAGACGGGGCCGCCATCAACACTAATGAACTGCCACGAGGTTATTTTACCAATCCGTGATATCATGCTCCTATTTGAGACTCTCCTATATCGTCTTGGCAGAACCGATACTGGTTGCGCATGAGGGACAAGGGTAAACCTACCGTCGACAGGGTTAAGATCGTTTCGAGCTCTCAACTACGGTGGAATTTGTGCCGCTTACACCGAAGATGAAGCCTGGCTCGCTTCCTTGGAAGACTCGTATCAAAAGGTCTAACCTCTCGATAATGTCCAGAATGTTCGTTTTGACTTTTACTAGCCGGAGGGTAACTCGAAGTCGTCAAAGTAATGCACTGTGCATACGTAGGCTAATGCGGATCTAGTCTAGTTCCAGCGGAGTGAAATAGTGAATCTAAGCTAGTACGTGACGTAACTCTCGGATATCGTCACCGTCTAGCGCAGCGGTCATGTTAAGATTACACCGGTGATGACTTCTGAACTTCTTCCTGATCGATGTTTAAGGATAAGCACGAGGTCTAGAAACTAACGCTGTGATAATCGATGGTGCGGACGGTGGACCGCGAGGGAATGAATGATTGACCAGTGCCTGGCAACCCGGAAGGCTCAGGCGGTTTCCATATTTGTACCCTTATGGTGTATAGCGCCGAAGATGTTCGAGATCCAAGTATAGCTGGGTATAATCAGTTTTCCCAGTGCGACCAGAACGACAGTATTATACGTCAAGAGTTGAGCGGTGTAACAACTCGTCGATCATGTGATTCAGGAGATGAGCTTAAGAGGCATTGGACGCCCGGCCGAATGAGGCCCGAGTGGAGGCTTCTTGTTGTTCTTGATTGTTACTCATCGATAGACATGGCACTCGTACTTGATATTGGACTACAGAAGACGCGTATAAAACGCATAATTTGGGGGATCTGGGTCAGAATGGCTAAAACGGGGAATACATGATGGCAGCAGATTGGATATCAAAGCGGGTTGTCTGTGCTCTGAGTACAGTACAAAAAGATTCATCCGGGACTTCACTGGTCGCTACCTGTGTTGCTCATCTTTAGAATAGTAAGTCATTCACTTAAGGTTCATTCGATAACAATGTGGTGACTCCTGCTTAATCGACGGGTCCGGTCCTTCATTGTACGCTTCTGTGCCTCGTTCAAGCGGCTTGAGTTTCTGTACAGAGTCGATCTGTCGCCAAAACGCATTGGCGGGAAACGCAAAACTGACCGACAGCACAGAACCGTATAGCTAGGACTTTTCAATTCAGGCACCACTTGACCGACACTGGGGCATCTATGAGTTACGGAGCCCTCCCAAAAGGCGCAGGCAGGACCGGCACGTGTGGCATCCTTGACACTCTTGACAATAATTACGCAGGTTACATACCCTTGTGGTCCTCGTCGCGTAACGCAGCTCCCCGGCCCCTACGTCGGTTCCGTGGTTCCCACGAACAGCACTTGCCGCTTCAGGGATTACGGAGACTTCTCCAGCGTATCCCGGCTCTTTTAACAATACTTCGTCGGGTAACGGTTACGGCTAATAGTGGTTAAAATGATTATGTAGAATAGAAATCTCCAAGTGGGTGCCTGTCTGAATAGTCTTAGTTCGGCGGAGATAATATTAATGAAGGGGATAATCTCCACATCGGATTGGGCACCTACAATTGTGTCGGGCTAGGGCTCTGAGGCAGGTCCGTCGTTTCGTAGAAGAATCTCCCTACTAATTCACAAATCACCCTGTCTTGTGAAGTCCATCAGACGCCGCGGATAGAAATAGCCTAGCTGTGGGATTCTTTGCTTGCCGCAGCGACTTCATCAGGCAACAAGGTTTGAAACTCGGAGCTCAGCGGGGTCCAATGACTACCGCAACATCCAAAAATACATGGGGAGAGTTATGCAGTCTCACAACGTTTCCAACGATGGCGAAGCTATTGGCTCACCAACGGATGACATAATTGTCCTGCGGGGTAATCGGGGGTACACGGGGGGAATGCAACAGACCCTGATGTCGGCCGATCATCGAACCAATGTCGAAATAAGGTGGGCGAAATCTACCCATTGGGTAGACGGAACCTTCTCTCATTACATCTCATTTGGCTGTGGATTGATGATGTCGAATGATATCTAGTCATGCGGTCGCTGTCTATTCCTAACGTAAGTAATTGGCTGGCTCTTCGGATGCAGGACACTAGACCTAAAGAACTAACGTTCCTGATTCGCCTCATGTGGTCGATTTTGATGAGCTGGTAGTAACTGTTACGTGGGTTTGCGGGACATCATCACCTTAACTCCCAAAACCGATGGAGATTCGGGTACACAGATCCTGCGCTCCATGTAACGTCAAGCCGTTTGGCCCCTTAGTTGATTACTGGGGTCCGCGCGTACTGAATGAATATGATAAAACGGCACCTCACCTAGATCCAGAACCGCATGGGTATGGCTAGATTCAAGGAAAAGCGTCTCAGATGTACTGCGGGGCCGAGTAGGTCCTGGTTTTCCCTTTAGGAGGATTACTCGAGTCGAGATGTCTCGGTGCTAGAGTATGTTTACTGAAAATGCGTTGTCCCCTAAGACGCGGTAGTTTTGCAATTAGTTTGAATGGCTAGGGACCGAAAGGAACGGTCACGACAGCTCACGCGATATTACGATTTGTCCGCACCTAAGAGGACCTTTCTCAAGGCTTCAGGTAACCCTGGACTCAAAAGACCAACTAGGTCTCCTCGGTTGAGGCGAGATGTTATCAGATAAACTCACATGAAGCCCACGTGATGGTGACGCGTCCATCGACCCATCATCTATTCATACCCGCGATTGTAAGTCGTTATTTGTGAATCAAAGTGAATGGATATAGGCACTATGACCACAGATGGGTGTTTACGTGGGTCAGAGCCTTACCGTTGGAGGTCAGCGTCTTTGTTACGGTAGGCAAAACGGCGAGAAACGGACGCGAACATAGTTCGAAACGAGATAACGGGGGGTCAGAGGCCACCCGCGCCGGCGTCGCTCGCATTACTACCGAATTACGGGGCATCAAGCTGCATCATGTGATAGGTCAGATCAGAGACGGAGCTCAATTCGGCCAGTCCACAATACGGTCTATACACGCCAACCCAATAACAATGTAACCTCGTAGCATTATTGTGGTCGATCATGCTCTAAAAAATATCGCAAGACACAACTCCTGCTGGGGGTACTCAGTGCCAGCTCCGGTTTATTTGAAACGAAGTACAAAGCTCACTTCCAGCGCGTTACGACAGAAACTATCAGCTAAAAGAAGAATCAGGCTTGAAGAAGGGCTAATGCTTAAGTAGGCTTATTGTCATGTTCCAGACTACTAACGTGAACCCCCTTCAAGATACCGTGTGATGAAGCCTCCATCTTGCGTATAACCTATTCCAGTTATGCACGAGAACCACAACCGGGCCCAGGCTATGGGGTAGGATGATCCACCACCTCGAACAAGCCATCGACTTGGTTCGAGTACTTAAGGACTTTTCACGACCCTCAGGAAGTGATGCACGCAGTACACCTAATCCCTAACCACTGCTATGGGCGCGCTAGAGCCTATGCAAGTACTAGTGTACAAGTTGCTCTGGCGCGAGCCGTCCGAGGGCTGCTAAATAGTGAATTTAATGGTCATCTCGTTCGGGCTACGCACTTTGACAGTCAAATGGTGAAACGGGATCTGTGCATATTCTAAGTCAACGTAGCGATCAGGGATTATACAATACACATTATAAGTGACTTCGACATTGAGTCAGACTCACTTGCTAAAAAACGCGGACCCCCCGAATTATCACCTCATAAATGATCTCCGTAGCTGGTTAACCCGAGCTACTTTATCTTATGTATCTCTATTTGCTGCTCCGAGGCAATAGCCGCGCTAAGGGTACTAACCTCGTCATAGTTAACCATGAACTAGCATGGTGAGAGAGGTTATCGGGGGCGAGAGCAATAAATTATAACTCTCATGCATTACAGGGGCTACCGGCACGATAAATTCTATATTTGCCTAGATCAATCACTTATCAAAGTCGGGTACTGGGCAGGCTGCACAGTGAAGCAGGAATGATGCGGCGAAATAAGTAGCAACAGCCTTTCATGGTGCCACGAAATATAGGAACCGGAGCTCTGGTATAGCGCCCGCGACAACCGTCTCAAGTTCTATCGTTAGTGGGTTGACTTTTGGTGTTGACGCAACTCTCAACAGGGGCTTGTTCCGAGACAAAAGGAGAGCGTCCCGGACGAAGCGATTTTGAAGACCAGCTGTGGTAGTATAGCAATTTTTGTATAGTGTGCTGCAATAAGTTTTTAAAGGGTGAACCAGCTCAAGGGCGTGCTAGATAATAGATCATTACTAGCACTACGTTGTAACTTCAAAGTGAAGACAAGAGGGAAGTCCGAGTCCGTTAACTCTGAATGGAAAGATACCGCCTCGGTCTGTTTGGGATTAATTGAATGAAGTTTGAGCGCGTTCAACGTTCACTCAGTCGGACTTCCACGGGTCCTGCCCAGCAAGACCAAATGATGGTACCATTATACCTTCGGGCCTGCAGTAGCTGAGTGGTCGGCAGTCGTGGTTCCTCATGTAACGCTTGAGGAATACGCAAAGCTAAGTCAGACTCTTCCGGAGGGTGAACCTAGGTTATCAGCACTACATTGTGGCGCCGCCACCCTCCTTAAACGAACCCCGGGCCCTGGCGAGTATTGTGGTCTCCAGTATCACGTTACGCTTTAGGAATTAACTGGTGCCAGGCCGACTGATCGCCCAGACGCGGTGGCAGGCCCCACAACGTGCTGACAAGGAGTATAGATATCGAGCAAATCACGGAGCCGCGACCCCACCTACCCCCACGGGCGTTAGGCGCTATTGGAAGATTCGGTAGCGTGGCTATACCGGACCCATTTAGTTGGTCAGACGTTTCGCGAGATAATTGCCGTGAGAGCAGCGACGATAAGGGACTGTAAACGTGGAACAGACTTGGTGATACCTTGATCAAATGTGTCGCTCTCTCGGGGCATGTGACGGTTGGGTTACTGGTTTCTGTACAATCGCCCCCTATATGCATCTCAGCTAAAGGTTGTCACTGGCCTCTGTATTGGGTGTTCAGATTCTTCGAATCAAGCGACCACTTGTTCCATAATAGGAAGTAAATGGATCCCCTCATGACCTACTAGTTCAAACCGCTGTGACTGCGATGTATGGTACCGAAGTTACCTATATATAAAATTCTAAAATCACTTATCGCGACGTTTTGTACACGCTAGGGGTCAAGACAATGGTTTTATCGAAAGCGTCAGGGACGTCGTCACAATATCCGGAGTTCACCCTAACCCTGCCGACAGGCTCCAACGTCGCCACATATTGGTCTTAAGATCTCATTGGGAAGTGGCTCGCGAGCGACGAACCATTTGTGATTTCGGGAGCTCACATTGCGTCACTAACACTGGTTTCGGTATACTCTTCCGTGAGCCTGAACCATTTAAGCGACTAAGCCCGTACTACGATCAGGATTCGTGTTAGGATTATAGTAGTCCGTAGACAGCACAATAAACCATCATTAATTTATATACTTGTCGACAGACGCTGTGTCACAAGGGAGGTCGAGCGGTGAGACCTCCCCACGAAGTGACGGAAGGGGTCTGAAAACAGAGCCCCCATTGTACCCTCGGATGTTAACTAGCACTTCGTTCACTTTAAAATTAAATGTCTTAGCCAGGAATGACAAGCAGCCAGCAACGCTGCCAGTCCCTTGTTACCCCATAGATGAGACCAGGCATATCCCCAACGAGAGTGCGGCGATAGGAAAAAGATAGAGATTTCTTCCTGTAAGATCACATTCCTAAGAGTTAAACAAAAAACGAGCCCTTTTTGGTTTAGTGACCGGGGACAGCGGCCGTGCAACGTTGTGAGGCTATAGAGAATCAGACTGGACTATAGACCTTTCACCAGTTCCGCCTCAGAAGTACGGGACGATCATATTAGCGGCATCTCGACCTCACTGACTATGTGAGGAAAGTACCTGGCGATAAGAGAGCTGTAGAAGCGCTCGATGCTGTGGCAAACTCGAAAAAGAGATAGAACGTACGCCTCTTACATGAGAGTCCGGCGGAGGGTAATCTCTGGCTTCGATGTATAACTGACGGGACGCGGACCCAATAGATTACCTACCAGCTCGTGTAACCATCTCAGTTGAATGCGCTCGACAACGAGTTTGCCACATTGCCAAAGCGGCCGCATCGCAACATACTCAGCTTCAGTACGGTGATTTCAGCAAATGTTCTGACCCCGCGGTACTGCAAAAACTCAACGCATGACGGCCTTGTGGAGCACTCCTTCCAATCTGCTCCCCAGCCAAAGGTGAGGGGGATCCAGATCGATTGTTTGTGTCTTCTCCACAAAAGGCGAATTAGGTTAGTTGCCATGTAGCATCGCGTTTTGCCGTGGAGGAACTCGTGTTAATGATGCTCTCGATTTTTTGTCAACCTGCGACCCTCGTTCTTCGTAACAGCTGTCTTTTTATAGATCAAACACTTGAACACTGATAACCCGCGTGCCCTGCCAGAGTGCCTAATTGTGTGTCTCGAAAGTGACCTTCGTGGGCCGTTTCGGCTTTAGCTCGCTCTGGAAAATTAGCCGCACGATCGGTCTACCAAATTCATCACTGAGATGCTCCCTCTGTCGCCTCTCATGCGAAATAACTGATTTTGTTGTGCGCTGGGCACGGAGATTTCTTGAGAGGCGACAACGACGGCACGAACGTAACTAATACCGCAGCAATTCGTCGGACTACATAAAACAGGCAGGTAACTAGGGCTCGATTTTTACAGGAGTGATCTCTCTAGTCTGCCCACGCATCGGAATGCAGGACGCCGGTTGGCGAGGCTGAGGAGAGCTCACACAATAAGGGGTAAAACAGTAAACTCCATTTAAGTCTAGTAATTGAACCACGGTATATTTGGGCATTTCCTCAGCTCATCGGTTTAGAAATTTGTAATTTTCGAATCCACTCAATCTAACAGAGGTAGCTATCGGGAGCGTTTGAATTAGATACAGTCGCCGCTTACAGGGCCCACCTCTTCGAAGCCACCTTCGAATTGGTCACCACGCAGGACTTAAATAAACCTAGCGAGTAGTGATTCTCCCAGATGACTCCCTGTTCAGAAATACCAGCTACTCGGACCATAGACCCGTACTAATATGGTTATTGCTTCTCAAAATAGCGCAACGAGTTTTCCGCTCCACGGTGTGTTCATGAGTTGTCTACTCGACCCCTTCATACTAATTCGCTACCGGTTTCTCACCAAGTGCAAGGGGGTTACCAGAACTTTCATTGGGGCAGCTTTGTTTCTGGAACGAAATCGCGCACAAGCGAGCCTACTGTAGACATATAGGGAGGCGGCAACTGTCGCGAGTAATCTATCGAACGATGCGCCTGGTTCTACTATTTAAGTATACGCCGGCCTGAAATTCCCTCCTTGACATGTGAGCATAATGTGTCGCGCTTTCTCGACATTCATCGCTGGTATTTTCCGGGGTATCCAGCTGTTGTCCTCAGTGACGCCTTAGCAGCAGTGACAAAACATTCGAGGGGCGTCGGAAGGCCGGGGCCTTCCAAAAAAACCACGATCGTACAAACTAGCAACTGTCGATGGGATGCCATCACTTTGAGGTGCTTAGAGTTCCGCACGACTTTCAAGGGACGCCTCTCTCATGATTAGAATTCTAAAGGATACAAAGAGCCAGCATGCTCGTTTATTCATTCGCGAACTGCATCTAACAAGACACTGGGTAATTATGGTGTCCCTCGCTTTCTTAGCTCATCTCTTTACAAAAGCCTAGTGCACCGCGACCCAACATCCGATACTTTACAGGTGGCTACGGAGAGGAGGCCAACTTGATAACGGACGTATTCGCCACTAGGAAAGCCATACCACCGCTTCAGTAGGAGAATTGCTCATGACGTCGAATAGTTTAATAATAGGCCGTTTGACAAATGACAGAAAGCCGACTGTGACGTGGAACCTACAAACCTCAAGTAGGGCCCTCCGAGGAAAACTCACAGTGCGTGATACCCAAGAGGTGGGTATGAGAGCGCCCACCGATTGTGGTACGGGTGAAGCACTAGAATTATACATCTAGGGTCCGATGTACTACCCCAGAAAGCTGCAACCATACACTGGTGGGGGGGTGTGCTGAACGCTCCATAGATAGACTCATACAACCCGGAAGCAAGACACCAGGAGAAGGAGAACAGTATGGATGAAATCATGCACGGTTCCTTCACTACAATCCCACAAGCTATCAATGCGGTCATGAGCAAGGCTATTTATATCAACGGCCAGTCCAACCGGGGAAGGCTTTCCTATGGTCGTTATTCCCATCTCATGGCTGCATTAGATATTTGAAACTGCTATGACGGGAGGTGACGAGTACAGGGGGAGCGGTCTCCCCGCCTAGGCTTTGTCTGACGAAAGTCTAAAAGATACATAGAGACTACGAACACGCAAGGTCTGCACAGCGTTGAATAGCGGTGTGAGAACCGACGTTGGCCATTGGTTCCAAAATGAAGACCGTCTCAGTAGAGGGATAGTGCGCCACAAAATGGCTATTCAATACAACCGCCAGAATCGCTCACGTTTAACGCCTTGTGCCATCGCGAGGTGGGAAACCAACGGGTAAATTAGAGGTGAGTGTACTGTCGGCCCTCATGGCTTAATCGGTTCAAGCTTGGGCCTGATGTCGGCGGGTAGTTAGCTAGGATTGTCGATTACCGATAGCGTGAGAATAAAATAGCAGCTCGACGACAACATTTGAAATTACTTGATACTGTAACTGAGATAGCCAAAGTGCTCGAACCTATGCCAAGCGCTAGAGACAGACGTGCAGGCTGGTACCTCAAGGCCAGCGTTAATGCGCCGCCTCCGTTAACGATAGTGTTTGCGATGTTCGCTAAAATCACTATTAATGCACAAATATGGGTATGTCAGTCCCCTTAGTCTCGTAGAAGGTGCAATTTCCCGAATGCCGTCCCAGTAGAAGTTGTCTATCTTTATTACCCCTGCCGATGAGTCCTCGTAGATGCGCCTATTTCACGGAAGAGGTATTCCTCTTGTGATCGGATAGATTCCCCCGCTTAGACGTCGAAGGGAACACCTGCGACGCGTACTGTGGTCTACCTTAAGATTACTCCAAAACATTCCAATTCCTGCAGTGCTGTCTTGTCTTTGAGATACGCACTCCAGTTGCCTTCGACGCCCCCCATTCAGCGTTTGATTTTCGTGCCAGGCTATATAAAAGGCTAACTTCCTTCCGACCGCCTTTGTAACATATTCCTTTGTAAGGTCAATGTGAGTATCAGAGTCCGGTAGGCCGTGCCGGGTCTACAGGCACTCCGTCGTTTCAACTCATTTTTCCACAATCGCCCGTGTGTTAATGTGTTCAACAGCGTACATACGCCCACAGCTTGGATATGTGAAATACCATACATTGAGGATAGGTTGAAAGCCCCTATTAGCACTGGCCTAGCTACGCCAGGAAGGGCCTCTACTACATGAAAAGCTTTCATCTGGGCCAGGCGAGGGCTCCTACCAGTTGAAGCATCTTTTGGACTCAGTTGATTGGCGATATGCGGTTCCCAAGTTTCTGACAGAGGAATTGGTTTAAGGTTAGAAAAATTTACGTTTGGAAGACCATAAGCGCACCTGACTCACCAGTGTCTTGATGCGTCCAAAGAAACGATGTCCAAGCTACAAGCTCCTCTAATGGGGAAGCAAACCTCAGAACATATTGCCCCACACCCGCGATGGGCCCTCGAGACTGTTAATCCCCGGTATCCCGGTGACATTGGTGACTTGGATGAACAGTGCGAGTACTTGAGAATAGTACTGATTAGGGCCGGAGGCACTAAAGTTGCTGCCATGAACGGAGGTTGACAAGAGGTGTTCAAGTAATCTACAGCCCTCGAAATGGCCGTGCCATGTCACAGCTCAGGGAATTTATGGTTAAGTGTGGCCAAGTAGAGTGACGTCCTGCCTCAATATATCGCCTGCACAGACCTAATCCACCCGTATATAATCGACTGCCGGTCATCGCACGAGAAAAAAGTGAGAGCTGGTAAGTATTGTGCTGGAGTTAAAACATCTGACGATATATGTCGCTTGTGCCGCAAATAATCGACTCCAAACCTCAATAGCAATTCCAACACGGCTCGGCAGTACATAGAGCTGCTGGAGAGACACCGTGCTGGTCTGCTTGCACCGGACATTCATCAAGGCTATATTGTGAGTCCTTATTAAGGGTAAATTAAACGGAGAGGCGTCTCGCTACGATTTCCCATAAGCTGATCTCGTTGACCATCTTTCATTTGGGACTAAACTTAACACTGCGGATAGCTCGAGGACCCGGATATGCGGACACAAGCATACATTGTTTCTAAGTCCATCATCAATCTGTTGTATTTCTTGCCTAGTCTTGCGATCATGATCACACTAGCACGTCAAATCAAGAAAAATAGGTAGTTTTCTCGCGCCTGCACGGGTTGGTTAAGGTCCCCCTACGCCCTTTGCAGCGTTCGAGTCATCGTGGCTCTTCGGTTTATGGGCGCCACTAATTCTCTAGAAGAGGGCGCGGGTAAATGGAAAATGTGTTGCGCACATCGTACGTGTATGGAGATACATAACTTTGCGTGTTTCATTGAGATAAAATTTGGGACCTCGTATTTCTATGTTCGATATTATCCGTCTGATTTCTCCCCCCGAAGGTGCTAGCCAATGTAGCCACACTTGAACTAACAGCCAGGTGTAGAGTCCAGGACCCTAATTTACGACCGTTCCCCACTGATCGGGGTTGCGACGAGCTACTCCAGCGTCATTTGGACATGCATGGGCCCGGTCGAACCTCGCCTGTTACTTTTTCAATGAGGTCATTTCATCCGTCGGCCTAAAGCTGCTCGGTAAAAATGGACGTGCACTGCATTGTCTCGAGGGCTGTAGGTGCCGATGATCCTGTCTAGAGCGCTTATTATTGGTGGCCCCAATTTGTGTATTCTTGGTAGCGACGGCACGGCGAGGCACTAAGGATTATGATTAGCGGGTTCCAATGAGACTTTGAGGACGGCGCGGGATTGTGTAAAAGCGCTAGGACGTTTGTTCAGGTTATGAAATTGCGAGATCCCTAGTAGGTTGGGTAGGGGTCGTTTCCCTCTAATGATTCGTTCCCAGTAGATTTGAGCGTTGGCGGGCACGAGCTCTCAATGCAGATGCTAATGACATATTACTCACCAGGGGTAGTGATATGTTGTCGTCGCCTGACATAAGCTGTGTATAGGTAAAATCCAGCCTGCTGGTCCTTAGCCATGGTTCCGTGAAGTGATCTCTGGATGACTAGTATGCACTCGATAGCGCGATAACTACTACATTACGATACCGAGTCACTAGGCAGCAGACCGATGCCGTCCTTAAAACCTGCACGTGCTCTTCACGTCCAGTATGGCAGCATTGAGTGAGGGGCGCTTGTTACTGTGTTTAGACTATAGACTAAGTGCCCATTCAATTAATGCAACACTTTGCAACTCAAGACGTCGTCAGATTCATTAGTTCCTCGAGACAACCCTCCTTTCGAACGACCTCTCTTGATGGAACATAAAACGTGGATAGGGGATGGCGGTTGGCTCATGTCTGCGGAAAGTACGATATGGGTGGCCGAGTTTAGGTAACCACTAATTTAGCCATGAATTACTATGGGAAGTCATCAAGGTCCACAGTACGCTTCGGGGTCTACGCTCATACGGACGGATGCAGTGAGAGCGAAAGTCGCCTCCTGAAATAGGCCACCGACAATGACCCAGATCGATCTTTAAATGGAAGTCGGGCTAATATCGAATCATATAGGCCATTGAAAGTTCATATGCAACAACGTGCCGAGGTCCGACAATCTCATAACGGTCACGCCCTAGTACCGTCAAGTGCTTAGGTCGGGGGAACCCGTTTAGACTTAGGTCATGTATCAAGGCTGAGAAAGCTACATCTGCACTTAACATATCGCATAGTTTTAAAATGCAAATTGAGACATAATGAATTTGGGGCGACAGGCGCCAGGGGTATAAACCGGTCACTCGTCCGGCAATCTGAATGTGCTACGGGAGTGCCTCACATGACTCAAATGAGTTCGCGAGTTCGAGCGCTCATCAAGCCGACTCTCTCACCCTGAGACTATGGGGTGGTTCTTCGGGGACACGACCGCTAAATTCAAAACCTGTTTGCCGGTGCGAGCTTTAACATAAGCGAAGGAAGAAAGGATCCCGAGACGGTGGATTCCTGGATATGGCGCTTTACTGCAAGAACGGTCTCATTTGACGTAAACTGAGCAGGGTAGATGGAGTCGGATAATAGTAATCTACGCGCTAGTGCTAGCAAGTTATCACCCAATTAAACGTCAAGCACAACTCTAATCCACCCCATGGGCTTGCTGGTCAGTTATTGAGGGGTCACAAGCGGCCCCGGATAAATGTACGAACAGAGTTGGAATTTGAAACTCGAGATGACGTGCAGTTACCGATCTAGACCATAGTCGTCTTCGGCACCAGCAAAAGGCTTAGCCCTCTTACTCAGGATGGGTCACGAATTGTTAAAGTCAATGATTATTAATATCAGAAGGAATCACTCTTGGCATTGTACTGTTGGCGGCGTGCAAAGTGCGCTATCCGGGGTTTGTCATGGGGGTCGTGGTGAAACAATTGTCAGAAGGTAACCGAGCCTAGAAAAACTCTTTGCAAGGAGAGTTGACCGGCCAAACGCTGTACAGAAAAAGCGGCTGGACGCACTTTCGTCTCCATGACACCATAGTTGGCAAAACCTCACCGACCGCGGGGTGTTTTCCGGGGACCCGGTACGAACTCGTTCGAGGAGTCTCAAAACGTGACCGAGATTTCAGAGACGGCGTCTTCACTCGCACCACGGAGCGGACAAGCTTGCGGGCAATATCGTTGGGAAACATGGCAGCGGCGGAGATACAGTCCAATAATGAAGTGCCGCGGTAGACAAGATGTCTGTCGCGGCCCCGCTTTTAGATCCTCCCGGACATGCCTGGTGTTAGCGGAGTATGGAGGCATAATCTGTGAACTAGAACCTATCTTACCTACCGATTGCATAGTGTCCTCTTAGGCCGGCAGCTATACACTTTAAATAAGATGTGCTCGTTAGTTTAAATGTCAACAATCCAGTGATAGGGACATGGTTTTAGGGGGATAACTGATGCCAAAGTCAACGGCCTGCTTCCGAGTTCAGGGCCATCGCCCCTACTCATCTCAGGATGTACGATCAGCTAGATCCGATCCATGGTTAGTGATCTCGGCCTGGTGCCGAGTGAGGACGCTAAATTGTAGTCCTTATTCGCATCAACTCAGGCAAAGAAAGACATGGAGCTGCCTTTGGCTGCAGTTCTCCCCCCACCAGGCCATGGATTCTCGCGTCATAACTACAGAGGCTTGGTTCTTACACGCGGCGTCTGCCGCGGCTCTTGAGCTCGTGCCATGTTAAGAGCTGCGAACGCAGAACACCAGTGCACCCGCGCTGGATAGATACGAAGTCATATTCTCGTTAACTTTAAAGATTCCCGATCCCATATCGGGGCTGTCCGTGGGTGAGTAGAACCGAGGTGCTACGTCTCCGTCTTCGACATTGTGGGTCAGACAGCACGTGGCTGCTCTGACCTGATTGTAGTTATCCCGTATAGGAAAGAGATAGGTGTATTACAGTCCCGTGGGTAACAAGAGTGAGAAACAGGCATATTAGTCCAGTGTGTAAAGGTGTCGTGTAAAGTGTAGAATAAACGTTGTTGCCTCCTAAGTGGTTCTGAAATCATTCACTACACAGGTATAAACTGTTAATGATGACGTTTTTTGGTTAAATCGCATACATGTCAATGTGCCCACCAACAGCCGATAAGTAAATTTTTTCACGTGAACATAACGTGCCAATTCATTACTACCTTGCCTGAGGATGCAATCACCTGATGATGCTGCTTGTAATCACCAGAAAAATGTCATACTCAATGGTAAATGTTCTGTTTCCTCTTCAATACACCAGTGTGCTGAAGTAGTAACTAATTGGCACGTTTTTCTCACGTGACAAACCTTGCTGATTGTCTGTGTCAGGTGGAAGGTGGGTTTACGACACATTTACATTTACACAATGTAACCCCAAAAACTGTTTTAATGAATAATATTAATCACGAAATCCTGTGTGTTAAAGGCATAAACTGAATTGGAAACTTTACAAGTGTTTTTTTTTACATATAAATAAATGACACGTGAATACAATACCTAACCTTTAACATACACACAAGCACAAATATTTCTTCGAGATTGAGAACTCACACTGGCTATTAATAAAATATGTGGAATGTGTGCGGGATACATGCCATGAGAATAACACAATTGGTTGTGATAACCAGAACTGGAATGGCAGGTAAGAGTGGAAATAGACAACATAGAATGCCCTAAAGGGGAGATGACAATGCATTCCATGCATAATAATAATAATAATAATTTCATGTTCTCTAGCGTCATTCATGCAACTGCATCCCACAATGCTGCACATCAATTATCCAGTTTCGTACACAGATAATACAAAACAAAAACCCCACTACTTACAAAAAAACGAATACATAAATTACGAAAAAAATACACATAACAGGAATAAATCATCACAGAGAAAATAAAATAAATAAATCTGTTCGTTTCCCATAACCCATATGTGCAGCAACGTAGAGGACCACAGATGATGTTACTATCAATAGTCTATGTTTGCTATAATAATGCAATTATTTCATGACGATAAGACTTAAATGGAAATATCGTCATGTAAACATTAGATGGTACGTTTCTCTTTCTATCTTTGTATAATTAAATGTCTTACATTAGCAGTGAAATAGATATGCAATGGGTGGATGCCACCGCCTTTATGACAATGGAGTGGGTGGGAATGAGACGTGTGACTGTGGTTAAAGTCTGTGAGTAGGATGTGATGACAAATGCAGCGATTTTTACCAAGTCCCCGAGATTTGGTTCAAACCACAATTATAATGCACCAACATCACTGTGCAATGAAATAACAAAAAATTCATTCCGTTCAACAAAACTAAACGCAGCTTTAATTATTTATATTATTTTATTATTCCGACCCTCGCACGCCGGGAGCATACATTTAAATGCAACTGACAGCAAACCGTTACTAACCTAAGAGTAACATTCACAATAACCTTGGATGAATGTGACTGCTTTTCAAGTAATTAACATTCACACAATTTGTCGACTTATTCTGTCATCATCCACAGCCATGTTTGTCGTGGTGAATGCTCACGATGTATGTCCTGCAATTGTACTCTGTTCTATACAGGGTTGGGATGCAAAATTAAAATCCACACTCCACTTCCGTCAATGTGATGAACCAGTTTTGTGGTCATGTCTGCGTAAGGATAACACTCGATCGTTTGTTTTGACGGAAGGGAAACCATGGAAAACTGGCAACTAGAACAACATTTTGTTCCAGACATCAGAATTTTGGATATAAACCTACATTCTAAGAACACATTTTAATGCGTAAGTTTAGTGAGTTGTTTTTGTCATCGGGAAACATTTGAGAGTGTTTACAAAAGAAAAAAATATAAATTCAATACACATAGCAAGACGGATGCACATATCAGGTATTAATAACATATGACACTGTTGAAATGATCTGTAAATAGATAAAATATCTGTGCCTTGTTACAGAGATCATATATGACAGCTACAATTTAGACTGCCGTGCAAGTAAGGAACACTAAAGCTCAGTCATTTCAGAAAATTGTTGGCATTTTCTGACAAGGGATTATTTAAAATGGCCATAGTTGTTGCTTAGCTCTGGTCTCAAAAGAGACATTAACTTATGGAATAGGTTATACGAAGTCATTACCTAGATATGCTGTGTATCATCATAAGGCTTCTCGGTGGCTGCTCCCTCATCATGGAATGGCTATCGCATTCGATGCGGGAATTGAATCATTGCCGACCGTGAGAAACCTCCATTCACTCCTGAAACTTAAGTTCATTCACAGACGCAGGTGTAATAAATGATTGTCAGAGAAGTAAGAGCCCGAGTCTGTGTGGATCGTACTTAAAGTTTCCAGTTACACATTGTGTTTACTTTGTTAAATTACATATTTGCCCCTTTAAATGTGGTCATAACATAATGTATATTGTGTTTTGTACGTATTCTTTTTACGTTTTCAAAGATTCCCTATTCCTGTAAAATGCCAAGCATGTATCGATACTCGCTGTTTGTATTGCGACCGTTGTAACCATGACCGTAACTCAGATTTGTACCGTGTAATAACATCTGTACCATCACAGGACGCCCATCAAATCGAGCTTAAGAACTCATTGGGCTTTTCCTGCTGAAATAAAAAAAAATCTATATATCATCTATAGGTGGGTGGTCCTTTCTTGCTTGAAATACAGTCCTAGCTATTCATTCAACTCCTTTGAAAAAAAACATCAGTATTAATATTCCAAAGCTGTAGAACCGACAGTCGGCACAGGCGTGCTCACACTCCCCCTATTAACCCTCGTAACGCGACAGCCATGTTGTCGCCACTTTCCACGGTTTGTTAATGGCAAAGTTTGTTCGCTGATGGAGAGAATATGAAAGTATGTGCAAAATGTTCTGTATGTACACAAAAAAACTAAGTTGTGATTTATGCGACTCAACAAAAATCCCATATGATCAATTAAACATTCAAGGTCAGTTTCCACAGACTTGTTTCCGGAACAAAGCCTTCTGGTACCATCCCAAGGTTGGATTAACTTAAGCCAACGCTTTCATCAAATGGCTCAAGACTGTGTTCATCTCACCTTCATTTATTGAAAAGATATCTACATGATCAAATACCACACATTAAGCACCTGGTTCCGGCTTTAATTCTGGGGTTAATAACCTGGCACGCATCCAAAATATAACAATCTATTCTTGTGCAATGCATCCGACACTCTAGATGATGCAAAACACCTCTCACTGGAACTGGAATTGTAGCCAGTGGCAGCTTTGAGAAGTGGAATATTTAACAAGGTAGTTTTTTGTGATTAAATAATAATATAAACAACGAGAGAAAACAAACAACATAAATTAGTTTTTTTTCTCCCCTGGGTGTTTTACAGGAAGAGAGCTTGTTAAAACAAACATGTCTGCTTTAATTCTGTTAGAATTGTGGATATATGCATGGAGCAGCAACGCGTGTGACCACAGGGTAACCACAAGATGTGTGCCCTCCCTGCTGAAAATCAATGAGCCTGAAGCAGTACCTTGAAGAGTACTACGCAGGGGATGAACGCTACTTAGTTCAAGGTTTTACTAATGGGTTTTTAGAGCCGCAATCTATTAGGCAGTACAGAAGAATAGTTCACATTGTGTTTTAGCACATGTATTTATCCAACTTATGTTCGTCTGCATCTCACAAAGGAAGACTCACAAGCGATGTAATTTGAATTATGTATCCAAACGAATGAAACGTGGGAGACACTCAATAGCATGCTTATCCTGTTTGATATTGCTTTTTCAAGTGGAGGATAAATTGCATAAACGCATGAAATGTCTTTCATAAAAAGAAAAGGAAACACAACATTCTATTCCATCCTAAGAATCATTATTGTGATGCAGAAAGACCATCTGTGATGACAGTGAATGTCCCTTTCACTAGGACAAATGTGTGGCTAGGTTTCAAGGAATACCTTGCTATCATACCTGCATGCATTGGCTACTTCAGCAAAATGCTCGATAAAAATGACCACAACTTTTTTCAGACAAAATGTTTACAAGTCATGCAAGAAGACTTGTGATGCAGTACACCGGCATATTTCTGCAAGTACAATGCTACTTTAAAGCTGGCAATGGATGCAGCTGGCTCGTCACACTGTGAACACGTGTCGTGTCAAAAGGTAATTGATAAACACAGCACTGACTGCAACATTACACAAGCAGATGCAGTGTTTCATCATATGTGACAAATTTGCCTCATTTACACATCATAATTGTACGCAGCTTATCAGTGTCAGCCCCATTCTGGGTGAAAATGTACTCCAAGGTGATGCTTTACAGTCTAAGATTATGAACATAACACAATACACCACTAATTATAGGTGTATAAATGTTCAAAGACACGTATCGACAGAAAGACGAACATACAGATTAGACAACAAAAAGACAAGTTTACGGATTATTTAAAACTTTTAAGAGAAATAAGTGGGTTTGGGTACAGCATGTCACTATAAGGGATGATGGCCGATGGTGGTGAAGAAGGAGAAAAAGAACAAGTAGAAGAAGAAAGGAGTGGGAGCAAACGAGATAGGACGAGCACCGCGGAGATGGAGCGATGAAGCCGACTCGTGTGCAGATGCCAAGTGGATTACATTTTCCAGAATTATGAGAGGTGGCAGCGACTTTGAGAGGCCTTCATCTCGCAGTGTATTGACCAAGGCTGATTTACGATGAAGTGTTCAATAAACTCAATTAAACGTAAGATTAAACACCAAAATCCAGCATGTTAATGTTTTAGCTGCAATATAATGGTATGAAAATTCGTTTTACACAATCTTTGCTCGTTATTATGATTGTTCCAATGTGTAATATTTTAACTGCACAGTGTTGACAGCCTTCGTGTAAGCTATGATGAACTCTTAAACCCTAAAACTCTATGTCTGATTTAAAAAGACAAAGATTTCAACTCCTCCAAAGTCAATCAAGTCTCTCTCTGTGATTTTAAAAGTTTATATCACTGAAATATATACAATTCTCCCATTTCTGTCACCTCACTGATGCCAACTATGTCAAAACCTAGTTATTGCAATTTGTTTCCAGTTCACATCGAGGTCTTCCCTGTACTTACACAGTGATTAGGAACATCACTTTGAATGGTGGCATTATGAATGAGATTTACTTGATTCTAACAGACAACCCCAAACTCTCTGAGACACCTCTGTCCTCTACACATTTAACAAGGGTAGCGATCATATTCTGGAAAAAAGACAAATGAATTTAAAATACCATTGTAGGTATTTGACTCAATGTAAATTGATGCAGTCATCCAAGCTCAAACAAAACCGAGCCATAAGTAAAACAAAAATACAAAAATGGAACAGCAACCCCCCACACCTCCGCTTGGCACGGTTGGCTACGTACGGTGCAAAAAAAAGTTCAACATCCATACATACACGCACATGTTTTCTTAAACTTGTATTGGGAAAAAAACACAAGTACAGTAAACCCTTGTTAATTCGATACATGTGGGGCTCTGGCCTTGCCAAATCACCCAATATTCCGAATTATTTACAATGGTACTCCCCAGTGCCTCCTCTCCCAATATTTTTTTTTATTTGTTGTCCAAAAATTATTTTCCAAAAAAAGTTCCACTTACCATTAGTCTTGATCCTTTTCTGTCCCTTTTGGGAGCTGCTAGGATCGTCCAAGGTTAAGGCATGCTTCCTAATCTTCTCCCAGCCTTTCTGCGCACGAGCGCAAAGTGTGGTCACCACATCTACGCCTCTATATAAGGAACGAAACAGGTGGACTTCTCCACAAATCTGGCTGTCGCCTGATGAAGTTAGTTGTAATGACTGGTGAAACGTCATACTCAGATTGTAAATGCTGTGGCTTGACTTTCCAACACACCGGTGTGCTGTACTAGTGACGAATTGACATTTTCTGTTCACGTGACAACCCTTACTAGTTGGCTGTGTCGGGTAGTGGCGGGTTTTAATGACACATTTATATATTTACAAAATCGAACCCCCCAAAAAAACTCTATTATGGATGGTTTAGAAACATTGATGACAACAGATACTCCAAAACAAAAGTTGAAAAGTGAACAAGAAGAATGGAGAGATAAATGTTTGGAATTTTCTTGAGAGAGAAAATGTAACCTATGTTTAAGAGAACATAGAAGTTAGAAACATCATATTGACTGTTTCAAAAGGTAAGTGGGCTTTGGGCAAGAAATCTCACGAGAAGATAAAATAGTTGGTGGGGAGGTACTCCAGATTAAGGCCAAGTCGACCTATGGGAGGCCAGGGACCAGTTGAGATATTCGTCACTGATATTAGTCATGAGCGAGATAACTCAAGTTGTCAGAATCAAACCATATTGCACTAATTATGATGCTACTTCCACAACTCCACAAACACAAATATGCTTAAACGTGCACACAAACAAACATTGATTAATTAAAAATGTGCAAAGCCTGGTTGTAACAAAACACATTTCCAAGTGATAAAATCCAAGCCTGCTCTTGTATTAAGGGTTTACAAAATCACTTATTAACATACATGTATTTCAATATCATTTTATAGAAAGCATGAAGAGAAAATGAATGGCCCTGAGAGGTATAACATTGTACTCATCTTGAATAGAGTAGTGGCAGTTAGTGCCATACATAAAACATCAGCATTTCAGTGCTCAGAGCCTTGGTCTGCATGGGGAATATTATTCAGCTTATTTTCATGCAATTTATAAGACATGGTAAAGCATAATCTTAAAGGTTGTGTTCAGCCTTATACCTTTGTATTACATTATTCATCATCGCCATATGGACAAATTAGGCACACTTTATATCTTTCCAAATGATATTCCAAATGCATTGTAACACAGTTTATGAGGGTAATAAAATGAATACACTTTCTGATGTGCATTTAGAAATGCATACATTTTATGTTCTTTTTTACTTTTTACCAGGCTAGGTGAATGAGGGGGACTACGATTAACCCACTAATGATTGCAATGACACGAACCATATAAATAATAGCATATGGCAAAACTACGGGACAGAATCTAAATACATATAGATGCTGTATACAGTACCGTATCCTATTCAAGAGAAAATTATATTGATAAACCACAGCAGTTGTTTTACAATGTGAACCACAGACCTTCATGTTTTGTGTTGTTAAACCTTGAGAGTTACATATCAAGGACAGCACTAACACTGCATTTGTCAGACACCCTACCTTTTTGCAAGCCCTCTCAGAAAATAATTTATCTTGGTCTGGCAACCTTTTTTTCTCATCCAAAACGTGATAGGGTTTGTCCTTGGATGTTAATTGATACCCACACATTCATTGTCTGTCACTTATTGAGAATGTGAGGGCAATTACTAAGGCGACATATTTGGACCAATGAGTTGTGCTTAGTGTACATTCTGTTGTGAGCAAAGTTTGTAAACAAGAGAGGGCATCAAAGAAACTTTAAATTACAAAAGTGCAGTTTTGGAAAACTATAGAACACATTTAGATTATGCTATTATCATTTAGATGCACACAGTAATCTCAAATTCAACAAACGGCTGTTGTACATGCTACGTGTTGTTTCAATAGCATCTCTCAAAAAAAGCATTCGCCGGCAATGAGAGGTATTAAAACAATTTGTAATCTTTCTATTGCAAGAGTATTTTGTTTAATGTCAACAGAGGTCTAGTTTGATTTCAAAATTTCCATAACTACAATTCAATAAACAGTCCCCTTGTTAATTACTGTCCACTCATTACACAATTATACTTTAACAACAATTTCCTAGTCTGTTTTTTTTATTAATCGGCAAACAGTAACAGTACCTTGATTAATAATAACTAAACTATTGATATTTTTATATTTTATATTTAAAGGCAACGGTTGTAAATTTCATATCGTGTTGATACATGTATTCTATTGATGGCATTATAAATGGCTACTCATATTTTTTTTTTAACCAGGGAGCAGATGTGATTTCAAAATCGGAGTAAAACGAAATTGCAAATATCTGTGCTCAGTGACACAGAAGACGCATATCTCTCCACACGTGATGTCAAGTAATCTGGGATATTAGCAGATATATGTAAGAATAAGACGTATTTTTTGTTCTGGAATAGACTTTTAAAAAGTTACACATGTAGAATAACTTTCAAGCCTATTTTTGATAAATGACTCAAACCAATGTGCATTGTTTTAAACATGTACTTGCGAAATATTTCCTATTCATAATAAAACATTTCATCAATCATTTATGGTGAATAATTTTATCTTGAATCGGTTTTTTTTTTCAAAAGGAATGAGCCTGTGTTTATAGACCATTTTGTAACCAGGTGAATTATTGTAAACTGAGCGTACACAGAATTTGCAATAGGTACATATCTCTCTCTACTCACAACAGTAATCTTGCTGTGGCTGTTCCACCTGATGACCGAAGCTTGTATTGCCTCCGAAACGTCGTGATTTAATTTAGTTATTTTCATTTTATTATTATTATTTTTATATTTTATTTTTCATCTATGTGACTTTACCGAAAGAACCAAAGAGTATGGATCCTTGCAGTCACGAAAACTTCAAATCTAGAAAAAAAGGTACATAGTGATTGTTTCTCTCATTTCCAGTACAATTTCTCATATTTCAGGATAAATAATGTACTACTATAATGAGCTAAGAATGTCTGTGTCCGCGCGTGACTTCACTCCACGTCGGCCAGCCCCCCTCATTAATACTCATTAACAGGTGACGTCCTCCACATGGACCCTACCCCCTATTTAATAATCATGAGCAGGTGACGTCACTCCACATGGGGGAGCGAGGCGCCTCCTCTACCCCTCCTCAACATCAACTTACAACACCCACGACAAAGGCAGAACCCTAACGTCACGCGATCTCCATAACGCTATTGAAACATAGAAGTAAAAAGGACGTCATGATGAACACGGGATTATCACCTTTAAATGATATAAGTCTGTGTCACCGCGGCCTTACAAATTGCATACAAGTTGGTGCAATGAGTATCACATCACGGTCTGCTTTTCGCTTGCAAATTTCAGATTTACTGAAATATACCCGTCCTTGGACGGGCAAAAGGCTAGTATCCATATAATTGTCAGTGTATCTGCTCACAAATACATGCACAACTAATGTGTCACCTCATTTACGCCCACGCATTTTTTTAAAGGTCTACCTACCTTACAAAAGTTGAATAACCAGTGATTATAATGTAAGTGGTTAGCTCCACGTTTCTTTTTTTATTAACAGAACACTCTGCATAACTGGAAAACAATTCATTGTTTTATAAATAGGGTATTGCCGTTGTGTAACCGTTAGCACATTGAACTTGCAATCCTGGTCGCAGCTTTGATTTCCGGTGCAGTAATTGAAATAATGGTGCACGTTTCTTAAATCCCCCTCTGTTGTTGTCCAGGTTCGTGTATCAATGAATGCACCACACTCAATCGGCAGGTTGCATGAGATTGAATAAAAAAATACAGGACTTTAACCGCATCTAGCCAATCAGTACTATACACTTTGAGTTTAGATTATTTGTAGCTCAGTTGTGCAACCATAAAATATCAGGAGACAGAGAGCAGTGACAGTCGTTTTATAATTTCTGGCATGAAAGGCAAGGATGGCTTTCGACTGTATCCACCTGAACGTATCGTCAATTAGCTCGCCAGTTAGTGAGCATGGGTTAAAGATGTGAAAGGTTGATAAAATGCTTAAAACACGTAAATAAATACTCTTAGTGAAAGGGGGCATTGTGGTTTAATATTGGTTTCAAGCAGCAGCCTCCGAGAATCACTTTTAAAACCTCTTTCATGTGCATAGCGTTGTAGGTATTACGTCTTGTATGAAAATCATAGTATTTTGAGTATGCGTTTTTCTCCATTCAGCAAGGCTACGCAAATGCTGATTACGTTAATGCTAGTAGCACAAGAATGGTCACCTTAGTACTCAGCAATTTGTAGATTCAGTTTAATTATATCCCATTATGACTCCTTTTATCTGTGACAAAGTAGAGGGTGAACATCGCGGAACCTATCTATAATACAAACAATTTTCTTTGTCTTGTGCATAGCCAGAAACTGTGTGAAAAGTTAAACTTGAATGTCCGAGGTTTGCGGACCACAACACGACTTTGAGTGGTGGTTTAATTGATACAATTGAGATTTCCCGCGAAGCAACGCTTCGGGCAACAGTTTATAGCGGTGCCTTCCATCGTATGTTACCGTCTTCACGGTCACAATGTGGCCTCTCTTTGATTGTGAAGTGAGTAGGGACGCACAGCACCCGGTGTATAAACTAAAAACTCAACTATTTACCAGGCAAGGCCCACTGAGCTATATAACTATTTTTCAGAAGTGACCTGGCCACAAATTATATCCCAACAAAGTAGCTCATCCTGTGGAAATGTAAAGGAGCCAATTACTCTGAACGCAGGTTTATAGATGTGGAGAGAAAAACCAGAGGTCCTAGAGAAAAATCCACGCGAACACAGGGAGAACATGCAAACTCCAAATATGCAGGCGTCGGGGTTGGGATGGAACCCACAACCTCCTATGTACCAGGTGAGGTAGTTAACATCTCGTCACTGTGGGGCCCAATGTATCTAACCAATAAACACCAGGAACCATTTGCAACTAGGACACCCCCAAACTTCAAAAGGGTGGCCGCACACTTGCTTTTGATGTGCTGCGTTTCCATGACCACTGGCAATCAGGCTCGGTGGCCCAGACGCAGCCCGTATGAGCATTTCAGGATTAGTATCCGAGCCGAGATCGAGGTCTTGTCTTATCCTGACTAATTTCTATACAGCGCCTTTATTGTGGCGCTTTGCAGGACTTATACAATTGTACATACGATGATAATGATTTGAAATGAAAAATAGGGTTATTGTAAGGCTTCGTGAGCTTGATTACGTTAATGGTAGCAGCCTTTCTGCCTCCCCATCACCCTCCCACCCACCCGGCCGCCCTCCATGGTCGAGCAGCAGGGCTCAAGACGTGAACTCAAAAAATATATACAAACATTACGTTCGGCTATTGCAAAATAAAGCAAACCATGACCGTGACATTGAACTAAGCAAGGCTCCCTACAGAACACACATCTCATTTATGCATTGATCCCATTGTCTAGACTGGTTCTGGGGGTTGGTCCAGGTGAAATTGTGTGACTCCATAAGAATGAGAGCTCCCCGGTTCTCTTCCTAACACCATTGGTGTTGGGTTAGCCTGGTGAACTGGATTAATGAAATATATATAAAACATGTGATTTATTATTAACATGTTCCACATTTGATGAAACACAGGCCCAAGTGGCCAGCCACAAACAGCATAATCAAAGTTGTAACAGATAAGCGTTAACATGTTTATTGAACTGCGCATACATGTAAGAGATCGGCAAAGGAGATAATGGGTGGAAAGAAGCAGAAGGTAAAGTGGTTGTGACTTGCAATGTGGTGGTTGAGCACAGTGTAGATGAGACAACATGGGTGGAGGGATCAATGAGTGAATTTCACAAGAGCAGTAGCCATGGTGGTGATAGAAGAGTGATAAGGCACCTGACCGCAAGTGAGTGAGTGACTGGAGTGAATTAGTGGATGCTGAACTATAAATCAACCTGACTACTTTTTGTTTAATTCTCCTATGAAGTACATTGAATTCAGAACTGGGTGCTGCACCTCCACACATAACAAGAGTATTCCATCTTCAGCAAAATGTGTGCTTGTATAGTGGAAATAAGTGTTCAGAGTTAACGAAGGCTTTGGAAGAGAATATAAAACCAAGTTTCTTTGAGGGCTCCGTAGCCAGATTAGTAATATAGCCATTCCATGACAGTTCAGATGAGTTCGTTGTGCCAAGCAGATTAATGGTTTTACTATGAATACAAATATAATTGTTAAATATCATCGGAGAAAATGTGAAATTGCCAGTCTTACATTATCCCATTCGCTGGGATTTGTTTAAGTTGAACCTGACCAGGTTTCTGTCGCCCCAATCAAATTCTGTATTCAAGTCAGTGCTGATTGAAAGTGAAGAATCTGTAATATTGGGCAGCTAAATTTTATCCACTAACCTCTATGGTGGGGGAACTTCTGATTAATTTCAAGGCCCAGAAAATAAATAAACGATAATGGGGAATTCATTATCATTCCAGCTTCTTTGCTTAACATGTTCGACTCATCCAGTAATAAAAGGTGCGGTGTTTGAGCCACGTTCGTGGCGCTCTTGATCTATGCTGGAGCAAGCAAGGATGGGATGAAAATCCCTTTTCTCCACCAGAGTTCGTTTAATAACTGGGAGTTGTCTTGGAATCAGCCATTTCCTAATCATGGCTGAGAGGTTAGCATCATCAAGTATGTATGATATATTTCACAGCTCATTGCTAATTTAATAGGTTCCTTTATAAATGAAGAATGGGTGGGTAACCATTGAGTTGGTAGGAATGCACACGCACGCTCCAATGTCATGACGGTGTTTGGGAATTGCTCATTATCCATATGGCAATGGACAACCGATTCTGTTGGACACAATGGGGCAATCTACACAAATGATTCACGATCATTTGACGAGTGAAGGTTAAAACATGGATGCAAAAAAAAAACACTGAACTTCTATTAATAATAATGATACGAACTTCCCATGACAATTATTGTTATTATTATACTCTTATATAAGTGCACACCTTTATCTGTGATGAACGCTGCACTTTTTCGTTTTCATGCAGGGGGCACTGCAAACGGACCCGCCCCCTGCATGAAAGACTGAGGCGCAGGGGCAGACGTTCGATTACGTTGGAATCGATCTGCAGACGGCGGTCTTCTCGCACGGCCAGCAGCTCTATGTCGCCTCATCTCGATCCCGCAATCCCAAACAGGTGAAAGTCCGCATCGAACCTAACCCCCAGCAAGGCCATCTACTTAACGACGAGAGAAAATTCACACAAAATGTCGTTTTCAATGAAGTCTTCCAGATCTAAAATTATATAAGCTTTTAATGAATAAATACAATTATCTAATTCAAAACATAATACAATTCAAAGATGTTTAATTTTAAAACTTTAAAACGGAGCATCGGGTGCTTGTGTGAATGCGTCGTTTGTGTGCAATTTTTTGGGTGACATTCCTGGCCGAAGGCCATAAATGGTTGTTCAGGGGCGACGCAGGCGCTCCCGAACAACTCCTAGTTAATTCTAGATTTGAAGCTTTCGTGACTGCAAGGATTCATACTCTTAGGTTTTTTTCGGTAAAGTCACGTAGGTAAAAATAAAAAAAAATAAAATAAATAGAAATAATAATAGAAATAAAACAATATATCACGACGTTTCGGAGGCAACACAAGCTTCCTTCATCAGGTGTAAAAAAGGCACAGCAAAATAACTGTAGTGGGAGTTATTTGTGATGGAGCATTAATATATTGGGGTAAGAGGAGGGGGGAGGAGCCAAGGGGGACGGGTGGAGGATGGGGGGGGGTTTGGGGTGTGGGTGGAGCCAGGAAGGTGAAGGTCGAACTAAAAGACCGAGTCACGGATGGTGGAGGGGGGACGCAGAGCGGGGGAGAGTGTCGGTTGAGGTTTAACATGGTTAATCACATCTTTCCAATGATTTCTCAATTTTAATCCATCTTCTCGGTTGAAGTTATGTCTGTGTTTGTATATCTGTATGGCTTCATGGACAAATCTTTGGTGGTATCCAGATGGCTTGCAGAGTACCTTCGTATCGGAGAAACGATATCATGATCACCCACAGCGTTGTAACAATGATCAGCCACGGCTGAAGAATTGTTCTGCCATGTTTCAAATCTGATGTGTGCTCACGAATTAGGTCCGAAATATGTCGTTTCGTCTCACTGGTATAGCACCGCAGGTACAACTCAATTTGAGTATGAACCCCTAGTTACATATGTTTACTGAGGAAATCTCCGCCGAGCCTCCAGAAAATATCAGCACGGTCCTGGTTAAAATGTTGAATTGATGGCCGATGATTGCTATGCATTTGCCAATTAAGTGATTTCTATGTAATTTCATTCTAAATTTGGCAAATAGGGGCTATGATGCTGACACGCAATGGCTTACCCTCCTTTTAATCACATCACATGATCTTTAAAATCCACTGTGAAGCAGACAGTGCATATTTATGGTTAATATACTTTCAGTATTATATATGAAAATGAAATGTTAAATCAGCAATGCAGAGTGTTTATTTTTAGTATTTTCAACATTTGAAGCTAGCAATGGATTTAATAAAATATATAAAGAAACAATACCGAAACCAATGTTTATGCTATTCCATCAATGATGACCTCAAACTAGATAAATACATTAAACACATTGCAGACACACCTTTAGGACACTATATATACACACAATGTAAGTGTTTATAGAATAACAAATGTATGTATGTATGTGTGCATGTAGATAGGGTGATGGAGACTTTATGAAACTATTTACAGCGCACTGTGCTTGAAAATTCACATATTACAGTGGGTCAGAGCAATGACCCAAAAGGCCAATGAAAGTCTACGTTTGCATTTCTACACTAGCCACTGCTACAGCGCCCGTTACAAAGCAGATTTACAACCAAATAATAAAACGTGCGTGGAACCAAAGGGTAACCTTCCACAAGAAAATGAAAGAAGCAGATTTGGATAAATATTCCCTTGCAAAGCAATAGGACCCCTGATAAGAATATTGACAGGTTGGCCTGGCCTCTAGCAGAAAATAAATTCAGCTGGAAAAGGTGACCATGTGCCGTATCAGAACACCCCGCAGTGAACACACTTTAGATTAACAAGACACCGTTGGAGGGAAAGAGTGACTGCCATAAGATTGCAATTTATGCCTTAAGGGACACACGCAATGGTCAATTATTATATCAACTCTATTATTCGGAAGAAGGATAAGTACACTTAAATATGCTAAATACACATATACCGCATTCACACTTTGGACTTAGACGCACAGGGCTTAATTCTCGTCAGATTGTTTGCCATTGAATTGTTTGCCACCTGTCACCTTATAACCTATTTGAAGATTTAAAAAATAAATGTAAAATGTTCTCTGGAATTTCTCACTGGCAGAATGCCAATTGTTCTATTCCACACAGCTGTTTAGCAATCCTGGATAATTCCAGAAGATCACCATTCTGCAGTCAACAAACTACTTGAAAGGGACGACAGATGTATAAGAAAATGAAACCAGAAGCAAAGGCTTCAGTCACGGCCCAATGGTTAAAAGGTTGAAATAGGTTTCTTCAAGTGGTACGCTATTATGTTCTCATTCTTTATCCAATCTTGCATTGAGCAGATTGGGGAGGGGGTATGGTGAATACAACATGAACCCATTCCCACAAAATGTGACCTGTTCCTGATGCAGAGAAATAATATTGATGTAAAATTAAAGTTGCCCAAAATGTTATAAGAATACATAATGCTCGTCCAACCAGCATTAGGAGCAATCCCATTAATGAGTTTTTGCTATCTGGGAGAAAGCCCGAAGAACTCCAAAGTAATCTGTTTTTATTTTACCAGGTAAGGCCCACTGTGCTATATAGCTATTTTTGAGAAGCGGCCAAGTGACCAATGATAGCTCAACGAAGTGGCTTATCACGTGGAAATTGATAGCAGCCACATATTCTGATCACATGTTTATAAATGTGGAGGGAAAATTTGGAGGACTCGGAGAAAAAAATCCACGTAACCAAATGTACAGCAGGGGTGAGGGTCGGAATTGAACCCACGGACATCCTGTATACCACGCGAGGTTGTTAACATCTCGCCACCATGGCAAGTACAACCTCCTCAAGTAAACAGTACTTGAGGGGTAGTACTCAGCACTGGTTGAACTAGCATTATGTTCCGGTCATCTAGCAGCAACATGCCGAGCAAATACGAGTGGCCATCCATTCCGCTGCTAACCAGCCTCAGTTTTATTCACTTCCGAGATCTGACAAGATGGGGTCCATTCATGATACAATATTTAGTGTGAATTAAAATAATAATAAAATGTTTCAACAGTACAATAAACATCAACGTAAGGAATTATTTTAAAGGTTTTCCACTGAAAATTGTATCCAATTCACCTTATTACAAAGTTATAATGAAAACTACTTTGAATAAAACAACAGAGAGTTCTAAGTTTCCAATTAAGTTGTCATTGCCAATTGTGCACAACATAATTGCATATCTACATCAGCCTCATTATTAGACACTCGCATAAGAAGCCTTAAACAGCTGAAAATCAGATGAATTGTTATTACTAACATTAGAATCGTGCATTACAAAGAGCTCCATATTTTCTATACAGCATGTTTAACCAGATGTTTCAATATGAATACACAGTTCATTGTGTGTCTCATTAAAGATGGTCAAGTTTATTTTTAATTGTGTTTTAAAATGCATATGTGCACATAATTTCACTTGGGTTTGTTAAAATTCTCAGTATACCGGCATTAAGCAACGCATGTCAGTGAGAAATACACCCGTCAGCCATCTGGGAGAGAATTGGGATGCTACCCACTTAAGGGGCACGCACAGCTACCGCGCTCCATATGTCTGCCTGACTCTCAAAAGTGTGAGACATTGAGACATTTCTGGCAGCTTCATTACTCAAATTATTTCATCCAATATGTATCATAGATGGCACGCATTTATAACTCGACAATTTCTTATCTAATACCATTAATACCAGTTCCTCCTTCTATCATGCATTTGTAAAATGCAACAGTATGATTAATAAAGGCTATGATGATTAATAACCATTGTTAATTTTAGAACTAACGGTTATATCCTAATGCATTAAACCAAAGATCCCAACCAATACTTCGTGGGTAACGCTCAGCACTGCCATCTTCTGTCTACACAGTGGCCCCATGCAGAGCTAAGCCTGGTGGTCTCCCGTCCAGGTATTAACAAATATAATATGTTTAATATGTAATTTAAATTGTATGTTTGTTTGCAATTTATTAGGTACAAGTGGAAAGGCCGCTGGGCTTGTCGGTATCTTTATTTCAAAAATGTAAAACCAATGTGTGAAAAAAATCAAATGTTTTATCAGTATACACAAAATGTTCTCTTACAGTATTAAAAGTATACTTAATCTGTTTTGTATTTTGTTAGATTAATTATTCATTTAAATATGCAACATTTTGTTTGACCAGAGGAATGAAGATTTAGATTATAGTTACGAACAAGATCAATGCTATATAGCATTGTTTGCTATCAGTGCAGTATTTGTTAATATAATATGTTGACGATACACTATATATATAAACTAGATGTTCGTGAACACGAAATCAAACATTGGTTCATGCTTTTATATGCACTTGACGGATGTTTACGTGGAAGCAAATCATTTGTCCACAAATACATTACATGAGAACAAAACAAATGAGAAAATAGGTAAGACGATTGCTGCCAAAATATAAATGAAAATGAGATTGATCTTGGGATTGTCACAGATGAGAAGGAGCCTGAAGTAATGAACAAAGAATACATCATCAGTAAACAAATAAATCGAGAAAGCAAGGTGCCACTTAGGGGACAAATTAAAACGATAATTGTAATTGTCCCGTTATTCACTTGCACTCATGATTGCTGTTTCCATTTTCCTGAGTCAAGTATATCAGTCTCGCAGCGGTCTTGTTATCTCTCGGTATTCACTCGCTACGCTGTGTACCCAATTTGTGTAAGTCTAAGCTAATCAGCTGCACTGTCCAGCATTTCATTCCCGCTCATGAAGTCATTCAGTGCCATGAGCTGGGGTAGAGCTGCATTTGGCCACTTCAGAGAATGAGCATTCGACTGTTAAAGTGTGCTCAAAATGAGATGTAAAGTTTTAACGTTATTAAAAATCATAATGGCATGATGATATTAACTTGAATGTTTAGTTCTCCTCAAATTACTCAGAGAGATTATACATAGCAATCATTGCCCCCTATTGGCAGAAAAATTCCCATTCGCAGGCCAGGTGCTGAGTCAAATTTTGTCGACAAAGGACAGCTGCTCCTGGAGTGCCCTTTTATATGTTTGCGACGAGATGCAATGTAGAGCGCTATGATAAGCCCAAGCGTATAGGGCGCTATGTAAAAAAAGACAAACGTTACCATAATTGTTTTCCTGTGATCAAATTCACAACTAGAATGGAAGCAATGCTGATTACAGTAGTAGTTTAATTTAACAGAGCTACGATTTAAAATTGGTGACATTTTTGCGTGCATAGAAACAAAATAAAAGTAAATGCACGTTCACACGCAAGGGGAAACACATGTAAATCACTATTTTGGTATACGACCATTACAATTGCCAGCTGACCTTTATGGTATATTTTCTTTTTATTACCATTACAGCCACAATTGGAGTGAGTCATTCCTTTGGTCAACTTTTCATTTCCTTAATAGACTATTTTACATTCACAGTTTTTTTGTACTGCATATTCAACATTTATTATGCAGGAAACGTTTTAATGCTTAGGATATCAAACAATTCACGTAAATTTTATTTACAATTGCTCACTCTTACAACTTAAATGTTTTATTTGCAAATAATGCATAGA
Organism: Callorhinchus milii; assembly: GCF_018977255.1. NCBI lineage: Eukaryota > Metazoa > Chordata > Chondrichthyes > Chimaeriformes > Callorhinchidae > Callorhinchus > Callorhinchus milii. The sequence continues at coordinate 105,483 of NW_024704909.1, forward strand.
TGTCACATTTGTTATGCTTTGTTTCTCCCTCTTTGCATAAATCACCTTTGTGGGACGGTTTTGTTATTAGGCCTAAACATACATGTTAATCTGTAAGCTAAATTAAAACAGACATGCCATTTGCTTTGTCAAGCACATTGGCGATATGGAAATTACTTTGATTTATTATTCACGTGATGCTACTGTTTCCCGCTACCATGTTTCCATTGTGGTTAAAGAGTTGTTCCTATGCTTCTAAGTGTTTGTCTATTCAAGTGAAACCCAAAATGTTTTTCAAAATGATTTTATAACTACAGGTGAAAGTCAATGAATGGGAGAATTGTGGTATTTGATCACGAGTCAAGGTGAACATCAGTATCGAGTAATATCAGTACTGATCCAAGGTTCCCCCTAACCCTTTACCCACTCCACACTGACCAGCACGGCATGGTGTGGTTAACATAACCTTTATGATCGACATTATCCAACAGTGGATTGACAAGAAGATAGTGACAGAAGATAGTAACATGTGAGTATCTATGCAGATACGTCTCACAGACGTGGGATTATACAATGGCACTCGACAGCATTAGCTTCAAGTGCACATCTTTGAAATGCTGGTGGGTGAGTGACAGTGTTAATTCTATTTATGACACTGACCGTGGCCCAATTGTAAGTGCACGAAAGGATGCGTATTATCTCCTGAAAGTAGTAGTACTGTAAATGCAGTTCACACAGCGATTACGAATGTGCATGCGCCTATCAGGCTTGTACACCGGGTTACAATTCCAGGATTTACACTTATCTGGTTAATGAGCATCACTTGGAGGCATTTGTTTAAGAAAGCACCAGTGATTAATTTTCGTCAGGATGGGACTCTTTGTATCTAGACCTAAAAAAAATCAACCAATGTACAACAGAGTGTGGGGCCACGGGGCTGTAGGGTGTGCCTTATTTCTATTCGGGTTTTGAAATTAGATGTTGTCAACAACTAAACGTTACGTGAACCCTTTCACACAAGGGAATGGTCATTCTGGATAAAATGTCAAGACAGGCCAAGGAAATCAGTGGCCTGGTCTCATTTCCTCAAGACCTCTATCAAATGCAAACAGGCAATGTGGCTTAAATTAACTTATAAACACATTCTAAACATATATGTGAATTTATTGAATATAACAAACAGAGCATTTAGAAGGCCTCCACCAAACACATCACCATCTTGCACTTACACACGAGCTGATGTCTATAATCCATCTCCGAGGTTGAAATCCTTTCAGGCATATTTCCTTCTTTGCCGGAAACCACCATTAGCATCAACCACGGACCACAGTAATGTCCTGACGAAGCCCTCTTTCTTTTATGAACAGGCAATACGGTGTATCTAACTATGTCCTGTACTCCGTGTGTTCCTCATCCTGTCTCTCAGTTTAAATCCAAACATGCACCTCCTGAATGCTGCTTATAAAAAAAATTCAGCTTTGGATAAATTTTCATTCTCAACTGCTATGTTACAGATTGCTATGCCATCGTAGGCACCGTGCACTGACTAAAATGTTCTTCTTGATGCACATGTTTCTTTCCATTAAGTAAAGAAAAATCCCAGAACAATTCAACCAGCTCTTGAACACCTCTACCATTTAACCAAATTGATCCTGAACCACATTCAATGAATAGTTAAGGCACTTGTACTCTGATGTGCTTTCCAGTTGGTAGGTATCCTCAATCCTTCGGCAAACGTGTTGTACATGGCCCTTGCTTTTATCTTGTTATCTTGAGCCCCACTTTGCCAAATTTCGTTAAGTTCTTCTTTTGTCGTAATATTTGTCATCAGGAAATCGGAGAATTTAATCATATAATTGTGTATGCATTTGTTTCTCCAATTTATTTTTTAAAATATCCTCTGCCACAAAATCATGTTGGTGAAAGCTTGTAAACCTGCATTTAAAATGTGTATTTTCGATACTTTTTCACGCATTGTATCTGTTCTATTTTGGTATTTTAGTCTTCTATATATATATTATTTAGGCCTTGGGTTGTTAGAATTAGATGTCTACATCGATTTCAACTAAAAAAAAATCATTTTTTATAGTTTTACAGAGCTAGCCATAACATTCTTTTATATTCCTTAGTTGTTTTTTTACAGAATCTGATAGTATGCATGTGATCGATGGTAAAACAAAATATGCTATCTAAACCAGGCCTGCTAAAGGTTGGCTGGCCTCGACATTTTCCATTACTCTGTTCACAATAACCAAATCAAGATAATAACATAATAATACTATTAGCATAGTGAACACACTCCTGCCATGAGCTAAAATGTATTAAAACGCGTTTAATAATGGTGAATTTGCTTCTCTCTTCCCATATGATGTGGAATTAAAAATGCAATGTCACAAGGTCGGTGCTTATAAAGAGAGGGTGCAAATTACTGACAACTTCTAACAAGTATAATGTATTTTCTTTTTAGGTCACAGTGACATGTAAACTATTATAATCTATGCTTTAGTTTGCTAATTCAGACAACGGTATCAACATTTACATGCTATGATGGAATACTGATGTTGAATAATGATACTTTAGGATTGGTGAAACATGCTCGTATTTCAGAAATTGTCTTAAGCTATTGCAGAGCAGAAATTTTTATTCAAGACGTAGAACGATGATAGTATAAAATTCCATTTTAATAAATTTGCCAGTATTGTGTTTTAAATTAAATATTCTTCAGTCCTCTTGAATTTCAAGTCAATACCATACTCTGATATGCTTCTATGTATACAAAATACTTACAAAAATACTGTAAAATGTTTTTATTTAAGTTTTTTTCTTTTCCATTTGATTTAGGCTACATATGAACGACTGCAGAAAACATTTCTTGATTTGACAGGCATAGCAAATATACTATTCAGTGCCAGTTTAATAACTTCAATGTGCTTTGTAATGACCACCATGATTCAATTTAAGCACACCTGAATAATAATTCATTTCTACATGAATGGAGAACTTTGTAGTCATCATCAATACACCCAATTATAAGAATGCATGGACTTCAGCTGTTTGTGTGCATTACAATGCTTTGGAAAACATTAAGCGGTGGATCTGTCCTGTTGACACGAAGTTATGTTGGTCATTATGGAGTCATTATAAAAAGCCATGAGGCCAAAAATATTCCTATATTCAGGTGTTAATATAAGTCGCATTGTAAGTAGCCATGCCACATATTTCACTGTGGTTACCTTGCATTGAAGGTTGCAAAAATGCCAGGGTTTGGTAAGAGTAGCAAAGGTTTACAGAGTGCATGTGTCAGTGAAATTCAAGTAATTTTACTTGGGTCATGAAGGCGACACAGTGTTTACACACGGTACACTGCACACTTCACCAATATTTGAAAAAATGTAAAATGCTAAATATTCATCATTAGAGCAATATAATTATTACTGAAATGCACCTAAACTGCCATTTTTACTGGCATATATAAATAATATATTTCCATTATCTCTGCAACTGTGCAAAAAATAAACTACTTTAGAATTTTCTGCAAAAGAAATGGACCATTGCCAATGTCATACATTCATAGCCAATTAAACAACACTACTGATGTCAGCTTTTGCAGGGACAGCACCTTATTATAAATTTAATGAACAGTCAGAGCTGCTGCTTAAATGGGGACAGCTTCATGTCATAAGTCTCTAACTTCATGAATACTGAACAATGTAAAATGTTGCTGTAATGGGGTGATTAAAACTTATCTTGCACTTGAAGGACGCATATCTTGATTATTTTACATTTTGTATATTACATGGACAAAATTAACATAGAAATTCTATAGAATTACGTTAAAATATGTTGTGCTGTGAATTCACTATGGCTAAAAGTTAATTTAGAAATCCATTAACATGTCATTTATCATGCAATTACATATACATAATTTGGGAATAATAATGGCGATATAATTATTTTCCTATCCATATAGACATTGCTATCAAAAAATAAAAGTTTTGTATGGAAATGTTAATTTCCAATAAATGAAATATTATTTCTAATATCCATTATTTATATCTGCAAGAAATGCCCTAAATTCCAATATGATTAATTTATCATGTGGAACATTCACTTTATGCTTGAAATTGGATGCACCATGTTGTTAGTTTAACCTAACTAAAAGGCCAAATGTGCTTAAATTAATTTAACGATCAGACAAAAATGTATATTTCTTGACAGATAACCACATGATTATGCTTAATGACATTTCCTGCCTTTAAAATAAAATCATCCAGGTGAGTATTACACACTCATTTCTATATTTCAGGTTATTAAACGCTACTGTGAAACATGCTATATAATGGACTTCAGACGGCCATAAAACTGTGCAGAATTATAGTCAATTGCAATTTAAAACTTAAAGATTCAACCATTAAACGTCAGTCAAGTTTGGAGTCGTTTTTCATTTCAAAGAATATATATAAGGTATCAGCGAAGTGGAATATGATATAATCATTCACATGGGAAGTGAGATCTTTAAATACTCTATAGATATCAAAATAAGTGATGATTAATTTCACAAAAGTGCAGTAGTTAGGAGTTGCTCCTCTGTGGTTTCATATTGCGTGAACACCTACAACATACACAACAATGTAGATAATATGTCTCTTGTTTATTTTACTTGTTTTGATAAAATGCCAGAGGTTATCAGGATATATTCGTATTATGAAGTAACGTTGATATATTCATCCTTCCGTGTACACCAAGTAAAAGCATGTTAGGTTTTACAATACAGGTTACATTCAACCCCAAAAGACCACCGCAAAGGTCTCGTGAAATGCAGCTTCATTTGCTTTCATTTAGAGGGTACAATTACCTTCTGCCCATTATTTAGAAATTACTTCCAAATGCCCTGAGCACACACCACTGCACATACACAACGCGCACTTCTCGGGGAAATAGGCAACATGAGCGGTGACATTTTAATACTAAAATGGAGTCGTGTGGCATTTTTACATTAACTGCAGTGTTTAATTAGCTAACAGAATGCAGAGATTAACATCATTACCCTTATGTTTTGCACCTGCAGCCTTGTCGTGTGTGCATGATTATACAGTAACTGTTAGACCAATTGTCATTGTAATTCTACATGTGCATTCATCACTGTCGCATCCTATTTGTCAATCCCCTTAGTCCAGGTGACCAAAGAGATTAATTTCCACAGACAGTGGACAGTTTTGGTAAAATTGTAGTGAGTCCAACTGAGTCGCAGACCTCTTGGGAGCAACACTATTTATTACATCAACACAACATAACGTCGATTTAAAGCTTTCGTGACTGCAGGGATTCATCTTTTTGGTTCTTTCGGTAAAGTCACGTAGAAGGGAAGTAATAAAATAATAAAAATAAAACATAATAAAATAATAATTCTCACGACGTTTCGGCTACAACGCAAGCAGCCGTCTTCACCTGAAGACGGCTGCTTGCGTTGTCTTCACCTGAAGACGGCTGCTTGCGTTGTAGCCGAACCGTCGTCAGAATTATTATTTTATTATGTTTTATTTTATTATTTTATTAC
>NW_024704910.1:0-40643 GCF_018977255.1 Callorhinchus milii
TTTTTACAAGGAGTCATGTTTGCATTGACCACAATACCTGCGGTCGGAATGCAAACAAAAAACATAACTCTGATAATGTATGCACTGTCCTTGAAGTTGATTGGTCCACACCCGAGACAGCTTTCCTTAAAGCCTAGTCTCACATGGTGTTGGACCAGATGACGCCAAAAGGCGCACTGACCATTTTGTATTACAGGTAGGAGCAACAGTTCCACACTGCCTAACAGGGATTATTTGTCTGTCTGTCGTGCATAGCCACGCCCTCGATTTGTATTTCATAGAGCGCTTCGGGCGGGCTCAGCACCGCGTGACGTGCCGCCCCACGCAGCTTGCGCCGCGTGACACGGATCGCACGAATGCGCTGTCCAACCAAGTTCCTACCTGCCCACTCCGAAGGAACGTGTTTGATCCATGGCCATCGCGTTCATGAGTACAGCTTTCCGATGTTGATTTCTATTGTAACGGTTGCGCGTTTGCTGCGAGAGCTGTAGTGTCTTGTCGAATTGTCATTTCCAGCCAGGGCTTGTCTTTGAACTATACTCTTAGGTTTTTTTTAGGTAAAGTCACGTAGGTAAAATAATAATAATAAATTAAAATAATAATAAATGAAAATAACTAAATTAAATCACGACGTTTCGAAGGCAACACAAGTCTCCGTCTTCAGGTGGGACCGTCACAGCCAAATTACTGTATCAAGTGAAGACGGAGACTTGTGTTTCCTCCGAAACGTCGTGGTTTAATTTAGTTATTTTAATGTATTATTATTTTATTTTATTAATATTATTTCTTTACCTACGTGACTTTACCGACAAAACCTAAGAGTATGAATCCTTGCAGTCACGAAAGCTTTAAATCTAAAATTGTCTTTGAACTCTTTGGAGATCGGGAACAGTGATTCACCTTAAATACCCCACGCCAAAGTGTTTTTATATTGTTGACCCTGCAAACGCATTGATTTGGAGAAAGCCTTCAGAATATTTATTTACACTGGAGGAATCCATGTGCTATAAAGCTATTTTTCACCGATGTTCAGTAGGGACTGGTAAGAATGTTACAACAAATAGTACAAGGAAGGTTAACAAATCACCCAGAGACATATAAATTAAACTAAACCATCCTCACCCTACCAGGCAAAGCCCACTGAGGCATTACTTTATTTTTCAGAAGTGACCTGGCCACCAATGATAGCTCAACAAAGTGGCCCATTACGTGGACATTTATGCTTGAATTTACTTTTACAATTTAGACGGAAGAGTTACATTGTCATCAACTTGTACATACTATTAGATTTCAGTTCGTTGACACATTTTCAATGATTGTTTCTATTTACCCCTTTGGCAGTTAGGTAAGATGTATGGCATAGCTCAGGAGCGAAGATTAATTACAGTGATTAGGTTTCCTCTGGTAATTGATCGGTGTACTTTGCAGCTATATGGCACTTGTCATGTTATATTGTTTGTACACAGTTTAAGCCTATTTGACGCTTTAAACGCCTATGATTGTATTTTAAGTTAAAACTTTGAAGGGCAGTTTCAAAATGATCATCAATAAATTGTGCAGTGCTTGAGATACCATTTAACATAGTTGAATATGCCTTTGACCATACTGCGCCAAATCACATCAGATCTTGGAAGCTCAGTCGAGTTTAGCCTGTATATTGCTCATATACAATGAAGAAACAGGTGTTGTCAATAGGGTACCGTTCAACAAAATTCATCATTGTCCTGTTTTAGGCTCCAGCTTGCACCAATGTCTACCAATGTGTGGAGGGCCTCATTCGGCAATGGATCAATAAAAAGGGCCATTATATTTTACTAGCTTTTTTGCCCTTCCAAGGACGGGTGGAAATTGCAGTAAATCTGAAATATTCAATAGAAAAATTGTTCAGCTCATGATTATTAATGAGGGGAGGGGTGCGGCATGTGGAGTGCGCGACCTTCTTGTGCGTTAAGTACAAATTTCTACGTGGACATGAATATTAATGAAGGGGGGGTGGGCTCTTGCTGTGACGTCACGCACGGTTGTAGCGCTGTGCTGCGTACATTTATTTTTTACCGTCACTTTCTTTAAAGAAACGTCATATTGAAGCGGCTTTGCATAATACATTTTTTAATTCAGCTCGACCTTCTGCGTTAGTGTAAAAATCCACCCACTCATGAATATTAATGAGGGGGGTGGGCCTCATGTGGGAGTGACTTCACACGCGGGACGGACAGACATTTCTGGGTGATTATAGTAGGTAATTAATTTTTTTTCATAACAATAACTGATATGTGCAGCAACAAAAGCAGTTTTATTTTGCATGTCTGCAATATTTTAACAAAGACAAATGCCGTTTAAAAAAGCATTGCCATCTTTAATGTTGCTGGAATAAATATGGTTGTAAGGAGATCAAGTGGACGTACTGGAGTGTAAAATGTCCAAGTGGTTCTAAAAAGAAGAAACTGTCCTTTTATCCTTTTATTAAATATAGTAATCAGCTGATAAATACATGCTTTTGAGGGAGGGCTTATACATTAATAATAATACAAATAAATTTCGAAATGTCTCTTTTGAATCACAAGACTATATTTGATGAAGATCGTGTATTGGAATGTTTGTCCATTTAACCGTTATAGTGAATGTATGACGGAGGACATGGTACTTGGAGAACACTGGAAGGTCTGTACAGATGGCTTTGCAAACCACTCGCTAAATGGGTGGTGATATGGCTTTCCGGCAGCACGTTTTTGCCACTTGTGGCAAAGGTTCACGGTTCCAATCCGTCGGCTGCCCTGATTATTACTGCGAGTGTATTAACCGCAAATATACACGCCATTTGCTTCATAGTGGATGTTAAAGATCCTGTGATGTCATTTGCAAGAGGAGGCCATTGCGTGCCGCTGTCACGTTCCAAATTAAAAAAATGACTGGCGGATTATAGCAATCCTCCCCGACTGCAAAAAAACTTCGTAGGGTCTCTCGACTCGGTGACGCTTCTTAAGTAAACAAGTCGAATAATATTATAAAAACTGCCGCCATCTGGCCATTTTGTAGCACAGTGTGTTTTGATGCCCCAAAAATCTGAATGATCCGCAAACCTTTGCTTTGAAAGCACTGGATTAGAAGTGTGCGTTACAATTATGTCGTGGACAGATGTGTCATATATTTAATTTGTGATGTTTCCAATTTGATGTTATTTTATATCCATCCACAGTATATGTTCGATATATATGTCCCTAAAATATCTACTGAAATTTATGGGATGCCAAAAATTGCTTTCCTGTGCATGGAATAGGTTCCTTAGAATTTATTTAACACGTAGGCTTTCGCGACCATTGTTGTCCATAATCAAGGTGATGCACTTATATGGTGAACTCTGTTTACTTCTTTGAGCTGATGTGCCAGGGACTTATCATTTGATAGTCTACAGTTCATGTATGTATGTTTTCCTCAATCAGGTTATAAGCCTAAGCTTTATTGTCATAGATGTATAATGAAATCTTCGTACATATATTTAATTTAATTTACCGTCCTTTGGTAATCCGCTGATGGATGAAGGTCGTTGGAGTTGTTTGATCACTATGTGGTCAGTGCCTTTTTTGTAAAATATCTATATGCTCAGTGGCCTTACCTAGTCAAATAAATATACATTTAGAAACGGTCGGTGGGGGCAGGATCGGTTCAGATCGCTTCTTTAAAATAACTAATAGCTCATTTGGCTTTACTTGGTTAAATTAAACATTTCCATTTAAAGCTTTCGTGACTGCAGGGATTCAAATTTCAAAATTTCTTGCTGTGGTTTTCATACCTGATGATGATTGCTTGTGTTGCAATCGAAACTTCGTGAGAATTTTATTGTTTTATTATTTTATTATTTCCCTTCTACGTGACTTTACCGAAAGAACCAATAATGTAAATGAAACATTGTTTAGTTAATTTTTTTTTAGTGATTAGCTGAATTTTTCTATACTTTTAACTCCTTTAGTCTTTTTTTAATTGTCATTTTGTGTAACTTTCTGACCCGCCCCTAGTGGACATTTCTGAAAAAAAGAGCTTCATAGCTCATCGGATTTCTCCAGGATGAAGAAAGAATCTGATGTACCTCTCGCCACTGATTTCGCCATGGCTGGTATTCAGACTTGGACCGCAGGGTGCAAAGCGCAGTGGATGAACTACTGCACAACCATAGAGATGCTTACATTTGGGACAGAAATGTGTGACCAAGATAAGTCTTATTGTTCATTGCCTTGCTGAAAACATCTCTTGTGTTGTGAGTAGCTGAATATGAGTTGTAGAGATAGTGCAAGTTCAATTATGATAGCACTTGTAAGAGCCTGTTAACAAGAACTGCATTAGTATTGTAATTGGTGCAGTAGAGATGCTTTGAGTGCACATCTGGCAAGGCTATGCCTTTAAATAAGCAACTGTTGTATATAGCATGCAACAATTATCATAAATGTACCTTAAAATTGTATTTTTCTATTTTTTAAAGTTAAAACATTTAAGTTTATACACAATCGTTATCCTGTATCACATTTTGTGACCCCTGCATTTAAATGCCGTGAACATTATTCTATACATATCACCAAGTTAATTGCATTGTACAGGTGTTTCAGATTTGTCTTGTTTGGAGGACATTATGCTTGATCTTTTTGGTGTGATGAGTGGTATTGCCCTCAGTTGCCATTACCCCTACTCTGGTCACTGTGGTATATTCCAGGCTGCAGTGTCGATGTGAATGGGTTTTGCCTGCTACAGTCAAGAGCTGCAATGAAAGCCTAATTGTAAATGCTATAATCAGCTGTTTGTCATTTACGGTTCATGTTGATTTAAAAAAACAGGTGTTTTGCCTGGAGACATTTATTTTATGCTGGGTACGTATAACAATGTTTCGTAATATTGCTCTTGCAATTCAGAAGGACTTATTTCTGTATTGTCTCTATGACATTGATCAACATTGCTGAATGTATTGCAGTAATGACTTGCTTCATGTGCCGGATGTTTTTTTCTTGTTCACTTTTTGGTGAAAATGTGTCGCTATATCTGTCAGGACCAATGGGTGAAAAAATCCTCAAAATTACGTAAATCAAGCCCTTAAATGTGTAGGTATACTTGTGTATGAAATGTTAGCCTTATTCAACATTTCTATTCGTATACATTTACAATTTTAGTGTTTTTATTCGTTAATATTTACTTTATAGAGTGCGCATACGAGGCTTTGGGTTGATTCTTATATTTCACGTGTAGACAAGGACTGTGTCCACAATGTTGCTGGGTTGTTAATGTTTACTCCGGTTTCTGCAGCCCGTTTCGGTGCCTGTCCCGCCACTGCGTGTGAGTGTGTGGTGATTGGTGGTGGGAGATATAATCCCGTGTACAGTGTCGTTACCCGAGCCACACAATATAGCAAGGTGAAGCAGTAACTAGAGCGCAGTAGGGCTCTGCATGGCCATTGCCATGCAGAGTAGTTAAACGCGTTGTAAACACGCAGCCTTGGTGGGAGCTGCTTTTCTGCCGTCCGTTCTAATCACGTAAAAAATTAACCCGTAAAAGCAAAGTTTTTCACTATAAATCCTTTATATGCGTGGCGGCTAGAGTCCTCTCGTCCTTTGGCTTGATATAGCTGCCACCTATGGGTCAGATGATTGCCACAATTAAGCAATTGGTAATTAAATATTTTTTAAAAATTCCCTAAACAGTGTAAAATTTTGGACAAAAAAATTTCACGAAAATTAATTGTCTCGCACAACGAGTCTCTGTGCAAAATGTCAGCTCGATTGGATCACGGGAAGTGGGTTAAAAAACGACCGAAAGATTTGCACGGTCGTAAGTAAGCAAGCAAGCACGCAAGCAAGCAAGCGAACTTAATATAAAGGATTGAGCAACTCGGAAGAGTTGCTGCAATTCTTGACCTGTCCACTTGATAGGTAGTAGCAGCATTGTCTCGTGATTTATAGTGCAAAAAAAAGCCCGAATGTTGGACCGGTATTTTGACATGTGCAGCATTAAGATCTGTCCATAATAAAGGTTTTATGGGTGAGGTCGCGTAGATATATGTCATTAACCAACCACCCTACTCGACACATCAAATTCATCAAGTTTGTCACGTAAACTAAACGTAGCAATTAGTTACTACTTCAGTTCACCGAAAGCCTGTGTCTTAAACCAAGATCTGTGTTGGAATTAGTGTGTGAATGCACGCTACAGTTAATCATTGTCAGCCAATATCTGTCTATTGCTCGATGATGGCCTTCCAAAGCAGGTTGCTATTGTGCTCTTGGTCTTGTGATGTGCACACGAGCTCATTTCATTGCTCCGTCTCCAAAGTGAATATCCCCTCCAGCATGTTTCCTCCTTTGCTTGGCACTTCCTCATGAGTCCCGAAGACCGGCCATCATCTCTTGCAGTGATGTGTCCTGCTTTACCCCACTTTTCTTACCGGTCAAAACGTTCCATAAAATACCTGCTCGTCTTTTTATCGTTCAGTGTTATTCTGTGCATGCATCTCTCCATGCTTCTTTACGCAATTTTTTAATATCCCCCCCCCCCGCAATTTTAATTGTCATGCGATTCATGTGATATTAGGTCATATATATTGATTAAATTATTCCTCTTTTGCTCAATAATATTACTTTCCGTAATGTACAGTCGTGCAGGTTTTCAATTAGCACTCCAACCTGAGCAGGTTCACCTCCATTATGAATATAAAATATTCTGCAACTCCCTCGCAAAGGTCATACATCGCAGGAATTAATTAGCATTTCAAATAAAGAAGAGGAAATTCAAAATGTCAAGTGAAGAAGCAAACAGCGTAAAATGGGAAATATTTAGACCGGTTGCCATAACTGTGGAGACCATCAAAGAAGCAGGGTTATTTGTAACACAAACGGCTGAATTAGAAAATGTTGACACAGAAATGAAATTTAGTGGCTCAATCATGGAATACTTCCTCAATCTTCTATTCAAAAAGGGTGACAAAGCTTACTCAAAGAAATACACTTTCTCTGGCTTCCATATTTACGTGCTTTGAAAAAAGGGCCTTTCTCTGGACTTGTCACCTATTATGTTTTTTTATTTTCATGGCATCGTTATGTTTACGAAGGTGAGGTCTTTTTTGGTTACTTGTGCATCACTGCCAATGTAGCATCACAAAATAATTTCAATTACAGACCCATTAGCTTCTTAGCGCACGTACATATATCATTCACAAAGATTTCGAGAACAGCATAGAGGAACGTTTGGAGGCCAACCAAGCAAATTAGTAGGCTAGATTTCAGAAAGGTTCTCTGCTATTGGCCATATATCAATCGGATTGATAGTGAAAAGTGCAGTAAGTATATGGATATATTGGTGATACAATATAGTAGAAAAGTTTACTCTGACAAAAAGGAATTTTATGTGAAAGTAGATTGCTAGATTATATTTTTAAGAAAATGTAAGATTTGTAAGACTATTTTTTAGTACTATAGGAACAGGCTTGAGGTACGGCGTGTGTTACAGTATATCCACTAGTCACATGGTTCCTTGTCTTTGCACAGCAGTTGTGTTGCTCATGGCAAAGGATCTTGCTGAGCCAATGTTATAACACAGGGGTGATGCTCCATTCATTCATGTGTCCTAACACAGGAATGTACATTCATTGAATAGTTATGTGTCCTGTGTGGGCAGGTTTGACTTGTTTATGCAATGACTACATCTGTCTTCATTTCTCCTCACACACACAAATAACACAAAATAATCACGTGAATTGTGTTGTTAATGAGCCACGTTTATTTTAACATTGGCTGTTTATACTTTTTTTTTATATAAAGCGTCATTCATGCAGACTGCAGCTCACAACACTGCACAATCCTCAAAACACGGAGGTGCATATAAATTCGGATGTCTTCAGGCAATTAGTGAGTGCTTATATGTGTGGGAGGAAATCGGAGCACCCGGGGAAAACCCATACACGTGAGAAGGCAACACTTCCATCCAGATGGGACAGATGGAGATTATTCATAATTAAGGTTTTTGGGTTAGATCACGTAAGTATAAATGTGTCGTAACCCTCAACCACCCGACACAGCCAATTAGTAAGGGATTTATCACGTAAACAAAATGCCAAATAGTTACTAGTTCAGCCCACGGTGTGTTGGAGAGTAAATCCACAACATTTACAATTTGAATATGACGTTTCGCTGGTAATTACAACCAGCATCATGGGGCGATTTTCCAGAATAGTGAAGCCCTCCACCTGCTCCCAGTCTTAAATAGAGCAGGACAACGTCATCACGGAACCCAATCAGGTGCAGAGATCCAACACACCGGTAGGCTGAAATAGTAATTAATTGGTGTTTTGTTAACGTGACAAATCCCTTACTAATTGGCTGTCGGGTGGTGGAGGGTTACGACACATATTTATACTTACGTGATCTAACCCAAAAACCTTTATTATGAATAATATTGGTCACGAAAGCCTACATGTTAAACGGATGGAGATTAGTCCATGATTGCTGCACCTCCTTTCTCCTGGCAAGCCAGGGTATGGCACCTCGATACCTATGGGATGGGAGATACACAACATCTGTGTTATCCACCAACTGTCGCATCCACAATGCTCAATCACAGGTGGAAGCTACCACCGCATAAACTTGTTTTTTGTTTGGCGTGAAATTCGTATGGACGATACAGTGCAATTTGTATTTATGTAGCGTCTACATATAGCCATTATCTCAAGTCATTCTACAAGAAACGGTGAGATCTGGGCTACATGTCGATGGTTCTATATATTTATTCTCAAGAAGAAGCAGTCAGTCATCGGCAAAAGAGAAGAGGAAGGTTCTTGAGCCTGGACTTGAACAGGGGAAGGGAGTTATCAGCACTGAGGGCTGGGGGAGGCAGTTTCATATTGTGGGGGCAGCAGAAGAGATTTCGCGACCTTCCATCAAGTGGAGGTGATTTAATTATATTTGTAGCTCAGTTTTCACTTTTAAATATCCATGTGGCTTAGTGCACTTGAATTACACTATGTAACACGATTTTGTCCCTGGGTAGTAAGTGTTATTTTTTATTGCTTATGCCTAAAAAGTATAGAAAATGGCTATTCCCACAAACTTTGCTTTTGTGACCAGGACTTTACGTGAAGGAATAACACAAATGCACACGTTTTCTCATTGAAAATAGGTACATTTCAAAATATCACTGTCCTGGTCAGAAAAGCAAAGTTTGTGGGGAATAATAGCCATTTTCTGTACTTTTGAGGCATAAGCAATTAGGAAATAACACTTACTACCCAGGAACATTTTTTTTGTTACAAATGTTATGCATACCCTGGCTATTATTATAGACAAAGCCAAATGTATTGCGTTTAAATGCAAGATATTCCAAATGATGAAATCTAGTGGTATTACAAAATATTTTTTCTATTAAATTATATCAAAATCTAATTCATTTCTAAAACGTTGAAGCTAAAAAGCATCTTGAATCATTTTGTCCCTCATTTGGACTAAAAAAAACTCTAAAGTAAAAAATATATTTTGATTTAAAGCTTTCGTGACTGCAGGGATTCATATTCTTGGTTCTTTTGGTAAAGTCACGTAGAAGGGAAATAATAAAATAAAAAATATATTAAATAATAAAATTCTCGCGACGTTTCGACTGCAACACAAGCAATCATCATCAGGTGATGATTATTGCAAGAGTATAAAAAAATATATTTATTCAACATCACCAGTAATTGGACACTGTCAAGTTTGATACAGAACGAGTGCTTTTTATATTCTTTGGGTCTTTGAGTAAAGTCATGTAGATAGGTACAAATTACTAAAAATAATTAATATAACTTAAAACTACAACGTTTCGATCACAACACAAGCGATCGTCATCAGGAGGAAAGGGGGGTAATCCGCTGAATGCACACTGTTTTATACCTATCTACGTGACTTTACCGAAAGACCCAAAGAATATGAATTCCTGCAGTCACGAAAGCTTTAAGTCAAAATTTGATTGCCTTTTATTTTCAGTTGAATGCTAGGCATAGTCTGTGTTTACAATTCGTCACAAAACTGCACAGTAGGTAGTTGTTGCTAACCAATTTAACACCAACGTGGACTAATGCTCACTGTTTAGTTGTGCAAATTTGTAACAAAGGCCGACGTTTGTTTGGTATTTCAGTAAAATCATACTGTGCTAAATTGGTGTGATCCACTTAATAAATATAATCACAGCAAATTCACATCTAGGAACATTTAACCGTAGCAGTATGTAAGTCTCTTTTTTGCATCCATGCAAAATGTGTGTTTTTTTATGTCTCATTCATCAAGTATTGATATTTAATACTCAGATATGTGGTGCTAATAACACAAATCTGTCACAGCATAACAGCGTGCCATGAAACATAATAAGCTGGGCAAGATGGGACTTTAACTGAAGTCAATTTCAAATGTCCCTGATTAAGATGGACAACCATATGATGCAATATATAATATCTACATGCCAAGTCTTGCCCTGTGGCAGTCTGGTCTAGAGGGAGGGATCCATCCCAGCTTATGAAATGGCTTGTAAGCATTGAGAAAGGATCAAATGCTGATTCAGTATGTGCAGTTAATAGTTAATATTTTACGATAAAGCGAGCAAAGACCGTATGATTACATTGCGAAGCTGGGATCATTTCTGGATACCAAAAACTTCGAGCTCGCATTTTTGTTCGACAAGGTCGCCCCAGTGCTAAGGTTAGATTCAAAAGCCAAGAATCCCGAATCCCACAGGCAGGAGCACTAACCATGAAGCCACCATAGCAGTTTGATATATTACATACCACCACAGTATATGTGCACTGTAAAAAAAAGGACTCACTTATGTTGTGTGGACAGCACACAACATAAGTGAGCACTGAGGTCACGTACATTATATTCCTATTTCCTCTTCACGCCAACCCACACTGACCAGCGTGGTGGAGTGTGGTCAACAACCCCTATGGCGGACATGGCATAGGGGGAGGCATTCATTCAGCCATGACTTGACAAACGGCTGTATAGTAGTGAATCAGAATCAGAATATGTATTCATACTGGAGGAATCCGATGAGCTATAAATGCTCTTTTTCACAGATGTTAAGTAGGGGGCGGGTAAGAACGTTACAACAACAAACAATTCAAACTATGATAGTAGTGGAGCGTACAAGAAAGGTAACAAATTACCCAAACACATACAGATAAAACGAAACCATCCCCATCCTACCAGGCAAAGCCCACTGAGGGATTAAGTTATTCTTCATAAGCGACCTGGCCGCAAATGATAGCACAACAAAGTGTTATTAGTATGCCTACGTATTTCCATGAAGATATAGTTACAGTTATTAATTGCATGCTATGATGCTAGTAAGTACTTGTTGAGACTTGCACTGAAGAATTAATTGATAAAACACATTTTGGTTTTAATTTAGTCGCAAATTATTTCGTCCACTAATTAAGTGCACGCGTGTGACACGCTCAATATTCTTGATAAAGTCGATAACATCTGAGCATGCCTGAATTGTGTAGGATGTCCAAACTAATCAAACACTTTCTAATGGAAAAGCTGTGGTAATATCCAATCGGAATGAAATTTGCTGAGGTCAGCTCTCACCATTATGTGATGATATGTGACAGGTAGTTATAGGTGTAATAAGAGCCTATGTCCGGCTCACGTGGTGATCGGCTCTGCCGGTCCTGCTTTACAGCCAATGGGGGGAGAGCCTGGGAGCATGGCCCTGGCGTGAACGAGGGTGCCAGCTAGGGTGATTGGTTCTGCTGGTTTTGGCCTCAGCCAATGGGAAGAAAAGTCAGGGGCGTGGTCCCGGGAATTGATGGGGAATCTAGAAGATTCGGCGCAGGCTACCAAGGATTGGTTGGAGCGTACCACGTGACCCAGGCATTAAATAAGGGGAGAGATGAACGACGCGGGGTCAGACGAAGAACGAAGGAAGAGAGGGGCCACGCGCGAGCGGGGCTCCGAGTGCCACGTGGCGGTGCGTCTCTTGTGGTCTGTCTGCCCACTTCCCGTTGCCTGCCAGCAGCGGGGAGTACTTGTGAACTGGAATAAATAAAAGGACCGATTCCACAAGTCGTCTCCAAGAGTATTATTACATAGGTATTGTGCCAGGGGCATCATTATTAGTCATGCTTGTATGGAAATATTAACAACAATAATTTACAGCCCTTTTAAATCATCTCGTGGATGAAGGCTTTCCCACTCTGTATCAGACATTAGCACCTCTGATTCACACGGTTGGCTATGTACGTTGTGAAAGAAGTTCAACATACATGCACACATACAGACATGGTTGTTGTTTTACCATATTTCACCATGCTAATCAGCGTAGCTTTTGAAGGAGGGCATGAAAGCCCAGGACCAGTTCAGATATCATTCACCTCTGATGTTTGCCATGCCCAAAAAGCAAATTCGATTTGCCGGGTTCATTGTGCAGAGCATTAGCCACTGTGCCACTGTCCTCACCACATTTAAATCGTCATGATTACCAGCCTTGATCAATCCCCTGTGGGATGAGAGCTTCTGCACGTTGTCTTTGCCTTGCGATGCCACACTCCGTGTCACACAAGCACGTGATCCAATCTTGTTTCTTCATCTCCGTGGTGATTATCCTCTTGGGCGTGTTCCCTCTATTGGCTGCCAGGCCATCTCCAGTCTCGTCTGCCAGCGACCTTCCCTCATATCAATGTGTCCTGTCCAAGCCTGTTTTTTTTTAGAGTCAATACGTCTATAATTTCCAACTCAATCAAAATGTAGACTGCTATATACTCTAGGTTATTAATATTGATCAATCAAATGTTCAAACAACTGTAAATGGACGACTGGGAACTTACTATAAACGTGCATGTTTATCGAACTTTGATTCAACTGCTCAGGATTTTTTTGTCACTGATCCCTTTCAATCTGTTCCTTTCCATGTGTAGTGACTGAATTGGAGACGTAACTTCTTGGAGGCATTTCTTTAATTCAGCACTGAGCACACTGTTACACACTCTCTGCTGTTACACAATGCTCTGTCTCTCGCCTAAATGCAACTCTACACTGGTTGCTAGCCTACAACAGACACTGACGGTGCTGAACTAAGACAGCCAACTACTGCTAGCGGCGCAATTATCAAGTGGACGACGACAGCGATGAAGGCACGAGACAACAGCGGCGAAGGCGACAGCAACGACGATGACGAGGGGATCCCACTCCAAACGACGGCCCTGATCTCCTGCTCGTTGTCCCCCTTTATCCTGTTCGCGTGACCTCGCTCCGCCTCGGTCACACCCTCCTTCTGGAACCTACGAGCGGGCTCTCGACGTGTCCCCTCCGTAACCTTTACCCTAGATCCCTCTCGGGTCTGTCACGTGGCCTGCTGTCAATCAGGGCTGCTTCACTCTGCAGATCCCCTTCCGGGCCAGCAGCAAGCGCTATGCTATGTAGTGACCAATTCTATGTCACTACACATGTGTCGTGGGTTACTTTAGAGACACACTAGTCGTAGGAGGCAACACGTTTATTATACACTTTAGACACTTGTTCACACACGGGATAACTACAACCGGGTCGGGGCAGCCGGCATGTTGCCTGACCCACGACGCCTGAGTCTAAGACGTAGCAGGACTGGTTTCATTACAACGACAGACAACCCTGATCCAGCCTCAGGACTTCCCTTTAATGCCCCCCGGTGTGGCCTAGCTCCGCCCTCGGCCACGCCCTCTTCTGGAACCTACCAGAAGGTTCTGGGCTATACCCCACGTGTTCCCTCGGTCACTTTTGCCCCACATCCCTTACCCCGGCCGATCATGTGCCCAGTTAGTCGGCCGGGCTGCTACGTCCTCATATGCCCCTTTCTGTTGGCAACCAGCGCTACGCACCCTAGTGACTCATTCCATGGCATTGCATGCTCTGCTGGCAGAATGGCTGCTATGCCCCCAATTCCCCTCGATGCCAGTAACCAGTGCTACGCGCCGTAGTAACCCATTCTTTGTCACTACACGTATTTAATCAACCTAAATTACCAGCAGGATAATGTAGTGAAATTTCCTCACTGTCACTGCCACTCTTGCTCCAACTCTGAAACATTTGAGCATAGGATCCATTTGCTGTGCTAAACCAATCTCAACAAGTATCAAATGTGTTTAAAATTCATGAGGGTCTGTTTGGCTCCAGTCTATTCATGGGATTTGGTCAGAGGGAAGTGCAACTTGTTGAGATGCAAGAAAATGACCATGGTCTCTGCAATATACAAAGCAGGGTTTTCCCAAACATGGGTAAATGGTGGAGCAGTCCAGTCACTTGTTTGTCTGGCTCGAGACAAAAGTGGTTATATTGTCGGTATCTCATCTAGCCAGAACGCTGAACAACACCGCAGACGCTCCCAACAGGGGCTGGCTGGACCCTTGTGTGTTTGAACTGCATCCATAAATGTTTGAGAAAATGTCACAGATTCTGATGCCCTCAGGTGGTCGTGTTGACGTTGCATCTAAATGCCAAAGCCACAGCTTATTATTTAATGTCCCACAATCCACAGGAGGCAGCCGTAGACACATTGTAGCACGACTGGAGTAAGGTTCTTGGCTAGGCTTTGCCTTCTTATCCCCTTGATCACCAGATTTTGGCACACGTCAGAGAGGACAGGACGAGAGCAATTCTGGTAGCCCGAGTGGCCCAGGAGTTCCTGGTTTTCTAGTCTGCTGGAAATGTCTGTGTCTACACCTTGGCTGCTTCTACAGCAACAGGATCTGCTGGTGCAGAGGTATGCATTGATTGGAGTTGGACATTTTTCAATTGAATGCCTGAACATTGAATGGTGGCAGTTTTTAGGTTAGGTCTCCAGGAGGTGTCGCGGTAATCACCATATTAAGTCAGGCGGGCGTCAACCTCGAGGGTGTGTTAGAGACCCTGGTGGTGTATCAGATAAACTAAAGCTAAACGAAACAATTATTTTTACCAGGTAAGGCCCATTGGAGCTATATAGCTCTTTTTCAGAAGGGACTTGGTCACAAATGATAGCTCAATGAAGTGGCTTATTGTGTGGAAAATTTATAACAACCAAAATACTCTAAACGCATGTTTCTAAATGTGAATTGAAAAACCGGAGGACCCGGAGAAAAATCCACACGACCATGTAAACTCTAAATATACAGGCGTCAGGGTCGGGATTGAACCCACAACGTCCTGTATATCAGGCGAGGTCGATAGACCGAGTAACTTGTCGTCTCAGCAAATCACTGTCTCATGGAGGGCTTCATGATGAGTGTCTCTGCTGCGGCTCCTAGAATCTGTAACAACTTTGTGGGATTACCACTACCTCATTGGAGAAACTTTGAGTGGTGCCAACGTGATCTCCAGCTTGATCTGGGTGATGCAATTGAAGAGGCCCCTGGGTTGATCACCTGTCCCACCAGCGAACTTGCAACTGGTGCTTGGACAGCTTCCAAAAACACCACTTGACACCCACCATTTGACTTATTGGCTTCGAAATTCACAACCTCACCTATTGACGAGGCTTGTGTAGATGGGAACTGATATCCCTTTTCCACTGTCACATCTGAGCCGAGCCAGTGTGACGCACTCACGTTACGGGTGGTTTTTCACTGCTGATTTTCCATGCTCCGCTTCCATGCTAAGCCATGACCAAATCGTGATACACTGGCCTCAGAAGACACCTGAATCTAGGCGAAGCAGGGTCAGAGGCGATGCCAACAATGAATTAATGACGTATGACGTCGGTCAAGACACCGTGAGGACACTATCACTGCGTCATCTGTGCATGACTCTACTTGTCCAATGCATCGGATGTCAGTTGGCACACTGCCAGAGCATGGAAAAGAGTGTGAGGTGTTGGTTCGAGCAGAGCTGGTTAATGGGTTTGGAGTGCACCATTGATGTCGAGCACGGGCTCATTTGTAAAAAAAAATTGCCAATATTTCAAGACTATGTTTAAATACTGTTGTTATTACATACTTGATCTGGCTAGCTCTACGAATGGCTTCTCTGTTCATTTGTTTTTCAGAATTGGTTTATACCTTGGGTGATGCGTGAGAAGAATTTAAATCTAGGTGATTTAGAATCACTCTTTAACTCTGACACTTTAACATTTTGTTAAACATTAAGAAAGATCTAAATTCTCTACCTGTAAAATCGGCTCTATTATTTACTGAATCATGAATTCATTTATAAAAATGAATATCATGCAACTTGTATGCAAATCCTGATCATGATCATTTAAATATATCTTTTTTATAATATAATATAAAACCACATTTTTCATTCTTCATAATGATGCAATAGTGCAATACAGTATGATATATGAAATTTTTTAAAGATGCAATTTGCTGAATTATTACATAGACATACAGTTAATATTCATGTGGAGTATTTCATCATGTTCCCAATGCCCTCTTTTGGATGCTATTGTTTTCTAAAGTAATACAATGTAGATTGCTCTGTTTTTATCTGCCTGTATTGGTAACATTAGCAGTGCCATATATAAGTAATGTTTTTTGAGCAAGAGATGTCTATCAACCATCAACCAAGTTAATAATGTAGCTGTTTTCTGTGTGTCTGTGAGGCAGCCTAAGCGTGCTGGCAGCTTGTTGCAAATATTTTGGATTTCCACTCACTATTTGGAGCACTGCAGGACTTAATCTTCTTGTTCTTTCGGTAAAGTCACATAGAAGGGAAATCATAAAATAAAAATAAAACATAAAAATAATATAAAAATAATAAAAATAGATACATTTTAAATATTATTTTTATATTAATGTTTATTTTTATTATTTTATTATTTCCTTCTATGTGACTTTACGAAAGAACCAAGATGATGATCCTGCAGTCACGAAAGCTTTAATCGAAATTTCATTGCAGGACTGTTTAAAATGTGTATGACATCGAGTCTGCTGAAAGCATCGCACTTCCGCTTTAGCTCGGTTGGCTACATACGGCGAGAAAGAAGTCCAACATACATATATGGGGCAAAGTGGAAGCTTTCATAAATAATACAAATCTGGTTCTTGGAAGGAAAAAAAATCCCGTTTCTAAATTGGACCATTGATTCTATTATTCAGGAAAACGTTGCGCGCTATAAATATGAGCAGGACATCCATAATTGGTTGGTTTAGGCGAAAGACCTGTTTGCATAGCTCGTCAATCCTAAGAGTTAATAAGAATGTTGGTTTGGTCTCAGACCTCTTGAAGGGATTGTGATTGGTACAATCACGTGACCTTGACTGAAGGTCTCCAAACGCAATCCGTTAAAGCCATTTGACAGGGTATATCTAATTGATCTGCCATGGATATATGAAAGCTTTCTTGAAGCAAGAGACCATATGCTCAACAAGCTCAAATGTGTAGCCACTACATTGTATGCTTAGTCTGGTGTATTGTATTGGACACGACCATACTGGACATCTGTGACAAAGGCCTCCAAACCTCATCGGATTCCTCCAGTGTAAATAAACATTATGATCACAATTCTGATTTTTTATATATATATTTTTAATAATCAGTTTGGGCAACAAGGGCAACGACATTTATCGTTAATCTTCTATAGTGTGCAATGCATACTTGAACGAACGCCAGGATTTGACCAATTTCTGTGGGTAGCCCCCACCTCTTCCAAGGCGCCTGGGCAGTGTGGAAGAGTAGGCCAAAATAACATCTAGAGGCGCTCTCTAGAGCTCCAGTGGAGGCCCTTCTGTCGGCAGTGGTATGGCCACTTCATGCAGGGTTGTACCTTTATCTTTTTTATTTTCTTCCGTGTTTTCCATAAATTAGCTTTGAAGGCATATTCATGAAGCGGAACCATGCCCACGTTAGGGCTGCGCAGCCTCAGTTTGCCGTGTAAGGTTCAGTTTTTTCATCCAATTGTACGTAGAAAAAAGGTAGGTCCTGCACAATAATTTGTGTATGTTGTTGTCAGTGGGTCATTGAGTCCCTGGGAGCATCATCTTCACATGTATTGTGGTGTCTCTTTGGGTCTCTCGGTAAAGTCACGTAGATAGGTTCAAAGAAAATAACAAAAAACTACGACGTTTCGATCGCAACACAAGCGGTCGTCTTCAGGAAAAGGGGGGTTAGCTTCCAAAGGCAAACTGTTTATAAGGGTTTGAAATGGGCGTAGGCCAAATATCAGCAGCCAATATTAATCCAAGTGTTGGGCAGCCAACCCGACGGTGGTTGGTTTTTCCACCAATCAAAGGGCTACCAGGTGAAAATTAGCATGTTAATGAGAGATTAGCATGTTGATGGAAAATGCAGAGCCGCAAGCGAGGGGAATTCGGCGCACGAAGTGGCTGTGTTGGTGTGAAGCTTGTGAAATGGGCGTTAAAGCACAACTAACATCGGAAAGTGGTAGGATGGGAACATCATCGCCAATTATGATTTAAACTGGTTGATAACGTCCTTCCAATGATTGCTCAGTTTGTACCCATCTTCTCGGTGGAAATTGTCTGTGTCTATGTATATGGATGGCTTCATGAACGAATCTTTGTTGATCTTATTCTCTCTGAGATCAGGGCTAGGCCGGCCCTGAACAAGATCCGTTTAGCATTTCTCTAAGACGAAGGTACTTTGCAAGCCCACTGGCTATCAACAAAGATTTGTTCATGGAACCATCCATATATATAGACACAGACAATTTCAACCGAGAAGATGGGTACAAACTGAGCGATCATTGGAAGGACGTTATTAACCAGTTTAAATCATAACTAGCTATAATGTTCCCATCCTACCACCTTCCGATGTTAGTTGTGCTTTAACGCCCATTTCACAAGCTTCACACCAACACAGCCACTTCACGCGCCGAATTCCCCTCGGTTGCGACTCTGAAATTGCCATTAACATGCTAATCTCTCATTAGCATGCAAATTTTCACCTGGCAGCCCTTTGATTGGTGGAAAACCAACCACCTTCGGGTTGGCTGTTGATATTTGGCCTACGCCTATTTCAAACCCTTATAAACAGTTTGCCTTAGGAGCTAACCCCCATTTTCCTGAAGACGACCGCTTGTGTTGCGATCGAAACGTCGTAGTTTTTTGTTATTTTACTTGAACCTATCTACGTGACTTTACCGAAAGGCCCAAAGAATATGAATTCCTGCAGTCACGAAAGCTTTGTCAAGATTTAAAATAACAACTTTGTGAATACTGTAGATTTAGAAGTAGAACAACCTGTGTTTGGATATTTCGTTTATTTTCTTGATCCTTCTGCCCTGTAGATAAGTTAGTGCTTTTAAAATCTGATGCAATTGTACAAATGTTTCTTTTGCATTCTCTAGAATGAATAATTTTCTGGCCTTCTGTCCAGAAAAACATTTGCTGATGCCGACATTAAATGATCAACTGCTTTGAAAGACCACTCTCCCAACACAGTACTACTTTCTGTGTTGCATTCTTTTCACGATTCTGCTCAAAGTTTCGAGTGCAAATTTAGTTTGCTGCAACAGAACTCCCAATAACCTGCGGTGATATGGGAAAGGGGTACCATATAATAATAATCCTATCATCCTCGGCAAACTTCAGAGGTTAGTCCCGTACTCTCTCTGACGCGGTGTACCACGGATTACAGGAAGAATTAGCCATGCAACTCCATTCATCTGCAAACATTGTGGATGACAGGAAGTGTGGGCATGTGAAGAGTGGCTACAATTAATCCACGATAACTTCACGGTCGCTCGCATTATGGGATGATTTGCAAACCAATTATTGGAACGCTGATTATGTAAGTTCTGCTGTGCGTTGTTCGTGTTGCTTTGTTAATCACATAACGTAGCATTGTCCATTTCCCACATGCATGAAGTAGCATCGGGTGAATACTAATTGGAAAATTTAATTTAATAATTTCATTTAATTGGTGGTACTGTAGAATACTATAATACATAGTACAAGTTTATTTGATTTAACCAGGTGAGAACTCAAGAAACCAGGTTCGTCTCCTTTGCCAGTGACACAATAAAAAAATACAGCAATGAAGAAAACTAAAACATCAGAATAAAAGCAGTTTCCTTGGCATTTTTGGAACAGTTATAATTAATTGTTCTTTATGATGCCATGTTTCCAATGCTAATGTACTATCAGATTCTACCTCATTGCACCCGTGCTATATCATTCATATTGTAGCAGTTTGATATGCTGAATTTAAAATCCAAACAAAGCAGAAAGATATTGCATTGTATACCATATGTTCGTCATGCATGCTCTTTGTTAAATCTCCCTTTCATTGAGGTCGCTCAAATGTTACAACCAGAAATATGAACAACATCCATCCGATGACTCTCTTCTTTAAAATTGACAACCTTGACTTACTGGTTGGAAATATGAAAAATATATTTTTCTTAATATGTAGGGCATTGTAAAGTTGCATGCTCCTTGAGGAATTAATGTTTGAAATACTTTATTTTTTATGTGGAGAGACCAGTATTTGAAGGAGATGTTGTTTGCTAATCTATTTTGTTATTTATATTCTGCACAGTGATGAGAAATTGTATTTTTAATTATGTTTGGCACGTTTCTGGCACAACTAATGTACATGGTATTGTAGGCAACATGTTATTGCATTGCTTCGGGATGTTGTTTGTCTTTCTGTGCTCTTCGTTAAAAGCTCATTAAATTCCTTTATTTATCCGCAGGTGAGAGTCGATTGGATCATGACGTCCCAATGAAATGAGAATTGCATTAAAAATCATGGGTCTGGTGGTATGAATGTAAAAAAAAAAAACAGTCCATCCAAAATTCCAGATAATAAAAACTGAAATTTGAAATGCATTTATTTGCATTTTTTACATGAATTTGGTATCACTAGCAATATAACTCGTTTACTATTTATCATCAGTGAAATGCAGCTCTAATTATTGTAGTCCTTTACCCCTAACATTTGATAGCATTGGAAAGATTGTGTGTATGGTAAATGTTTTTGAGTCAGCCTTTTTCATCATAAATATTTTTAAAATGTTCCTGCTTGAAACAGATGTACACAGATAGCATCTTGCTATGCCTTCATTACAAGTTCCCCATTCTGTGAGCTTGTTAATGTCAGCCTAAATCAGGGAATTGTGTCTCAAGCCGATGAGCTGTTAAATGCATAAAACTGGATCTGTCGAATTATCTCATCTTGTCCTAATGAGTGGCCCATAGCAGCTGTTCCTTGCGGCTGCAGGTTGAACTGGGATAAGGAGAAAGCAGTTGAAATACTTTCAATGTGGCCTTATCAAACAACATTGACATGGAAATGACAGGTTGTCGACTTTTTTTTTTACCTCCCTTCCTTCGCACATACAGCTGGGGACATATGCTGTACGGAATTCGGGGCACATGCCAGCGCATGTATTTCAGTGTTCCTGCCTTTCACCGGCACAATGTTGGCAATTACGAGCACTTGCCATGAGTGGAAGTGTGCATGCTAATGATAGACTTTCCGTAATCGGTTGCTATTTCATGCAATTCCGTGGCCTGCATCTGGCCAACGTAATAGGCCCCTTGTCTAACTACTGCTTATGTGTTTCCAACAGAAATGCGGTCAGCCACCCTTATGCTGCCATGAATTGTATTATTAACTTGTAGGGTTATTAATATTCTGCATTATTGAGCAGTAATTGGCCCTTGTGGTATCTCTTTTGCTTTCGGTTACATTGTACTTTCCATGTAGGCAATGCTTGGAATCCATACTAATTCGTTCCGTTGGTTGAATAATTGGCACCAAAACAATGTGTTCACCATCATGGGCTCATGTGCTGCACCCCCCCCCCCCCCCATCATGGATACACCAATTCATCTTGGTTTCTGAACTCCTGGCATGGAGTAATTGTCATCCATAATCCCTGGCAGTCAATTTAATATTAAAGGATGTCTTAATTTCGGCTTGTAATTTTTTGTTGTATTGATTTGCCTTAAGAAAATATTTATCATGGTCTTGGCAACTGCAATGTGCGTTGCATTTTGTTTTGCAGTGAACGTGGGAGCGCTGGCTTTGGTGTCAGAGTGTGAAGTGGGGATTTGCAAGAAGACCAGAAGAAATGTTCAACACTAAAAGGTGAAATTTCTGAGCCAATATGCATCATTATACCTTTAGAAGACATTAAAAGAATGTATCGTCTAACATAAAGAGAATAACTCGGGGTCCATCACAAAAACAATTATAATGCAGGTTACCCAAGTATCAGTTTATCTTTTGTCATTATTCAACCAATCATAAGAGGCGATGGTAGAATACATAATTTGCAGTCGGTGTAAAGTGTTACACCTTTTTTGCTATAAATTTAAAGCGAGCCATTTCAATCCCAAACACACTCAATGAGCGCGAGTTGTTTCATAAGGTGGCTACCATCCCATTTTCATTAAAACTAAAAAATGTGTGTGCGTACAAATAAACAAAATGCCTATTTGTTGTAAAAGAAACGTATGCATTCTGTCCAATATAGATGGTAATTTCCACGGGGTTTGCATGGAGTGTGATAGAGCACGCGGGAAAACAACGCGTACAATCCCTACCAAGAAATGGGGGGTGAGTTTCTATTGAGCTGTCCTTGCTGCCTGCAGGTACCCCGAGATTGGATTAGGGCAGTTGTCCCTTCAGCTCATCCCATTGAATTGGGGGGGGTAGTGGGGGGGGGGGGTATTGCAGGCATTTGATTATCATTCCGTTACTAGCGGCCTGCTTGACAGCAGAATGGACGGCGCCACGTCTTTTGATGTATTTGTTTCGTGTGTGCTGCCTCTTGTCCTCTGTTTGGCACGGTGGCAGTTTCCACCCCAGAACGCTCGGCGACTGCACATTGTGCACCAACGAACGTTTCACATTGCTGGACAAAGATGCCTTCATTCTCCACATGAATAAAAAAAAAATCACGGTTGGCAAATGTATTTCGTCGGTGCGACCGTAACAATTTTTTAGGATCTTAATATCTGTTGCCAGCCTTGCCACTCGGCTCCAATTTAAAGAGGTACACATGTCTTTAACATGTGACCTTGCACAAATTAAAACATAAGACATGTCACATATGGCATGTGAATTCATGCAGAATACACTGGTATGCAGTAACTCCCTTTATTATCTGCATGCATCTGCTATGGAGGTGATTTTTAGAATGTGTGCAAAAGCACTACCCTGAACCAATTCAAATAATAATTTGCAGATGCTAATATCTTAATCTGGCTAAGTACACTTCAAAGCATCAGCCAGATGTGTAATATGCAGAGACAACACAGACCAGGAGAAAGCTTTTTCCATTACAAAACATTAGCAGGGCCACAGAATGTGTGCAGAGAAGGCTCTTTGGAGGCGGGCCCTATGAGCCCGCCCCCACCACCTGACCTAACCCGTCCTCGACCCACAACCCCTCACTTTCATCTCTGCACCACGTGTGCAGGGGCAGTGTAGTCTAGTGCCACCTTGAGCGGAAAGTTAAAGTGGGATAGTGAAGGGAGTGGACTTAGCTGTGTTCTCACCCTATTTTGTGCTGTTCTCTATCTGTACTTAGTTCCTAGTTGCCTGTCGCCTAAACGCATCCTCAGGCGGTACCATTGCGTCCTGGAGCTCAAATGCCTTGACCCGCATGTCAGGTGTTTTACCTGTTTGGGGTCGGGGTGTCAGATGAACACCTGCGGGTAGTGCAGTGGCCTCTGCTGATTGGGTGCCTGCCCTTGCAGCTGCTGCGTAGATGGCTCCCACGTCAACAGGGACCCTCAGGTGAGCACGAGGCCGCCGCTGGCTTGTCACGTGACACCCGGGCAGGTGGCCGGCACAATGTGCAGCCTCCCTGTGGTGCAGGATCGCGGCGTTCAGCTGCGGGCGGTGGCCTTCGACTTTTCTGAGGGCAACGCTCGCATTCACCGCTCGCTCGGCTCAAAGTGAGCCATTACACAAGTCGTGTGGCTCTTCCAGGTTCAGCCTGGGTGGCTTGACGACTCCCGACGCACCCTGGGCACTGCTGACCGGTGTAGGAGGTTTCCTGGGGCGAGGACAGACGCTTGCCGCCCGTGCTATGCCGTGTTCACGAGGGGCACGCGGACAATTCCCGACGGGCATGGCACGTCTATAGTAGCGCCCAGCGTTGGCCACTCGCTAACGCGCAGGGGGAGGATGGGAGGCACTCTGGCGTCCTGCCACGGTGCCAAAGCATACGCAGGGCGTGCGCATGTCTAGTGTCCCTGTTAGGGCGCCGCCTTGCATGATAGTGCATATTTAGTGATGGTCTCCAGGTGGGCCAACGCAGACCCATTTCAGCACCCTCTGCTGTGTGGGCTGCCTGCTGTCGGCACATCCGACTCCGAGGAGCCCCCTCTGGCAGGACAGTGCGGGACCTCGGTAGTGCGCTGCAAGAGGATTCGGACAAGACCACCATCGTCAGGAAAGATGGAGGAAGTGTTTACTGGTCCACGCTGCCCTTTGGCAGTTCCGTCATCTGTTCATCATTCCCGCACTGGTGTGCTGGGCCACATTACCCAACAGCGTAGGCAATGCGCCTGCAAGGCAGAGCGTGTGGAGGGCGATGCCATTCAACAATGCATGCTGCGTGCCTCTGCGGTTTTCGGTGAAGTGGAGGACCCGCTCTATCCATATTTTCAGAGCCATCAGGGGGCTTTGTGGAAGAAGAAAGCATACTCCCATCTACAATTACTCAGGCTTTTTAAGAGTAGCTCACGGGGGGCTCCTGGATGCAGTTTATAAGGCATGGCCTGCGCAAGCTTCGACAGCAAATGATGTGTTGTGAACTCTGCCACAGACGGTAGTCTTTTTGGTTCATCTGCTGACTCCGGGTCCGAGGATTCCACCCAGGCGGAGCGAGTCAGACGTTGGGGGCCTGTGCAGGAAACTTTGCGCTCACTCAGGAGGAGATGTAACTAAACTCAGGTATACGGACCAAGAGCTTGAGGAGGTCGCGGAGGAAGAAATCCTCCTTTGAGAGAGACGGGCCAGTTTGCCACTCCTCCTTAGGCAGCAATGGGCAAAACTGGCTAGGGCCACATGTCCATGCGCAAGCTTTCCACTCGGTATGCCTCTGGACAGTAAACAACACCAGGGCCTTTACTGCAGTCCCATGCGTGGATGCCGCCATGGTGTCTAATGTCTTTCTGGGTCACCTGGCCCTGCAAGAGGTGAGCTCACAGTCTCTCCATGACCCATTTGATAGGTCGCTCAGAAGGGAGTTCAGGCGGGGTCACCGGGGTTTCCATAGGGAAGTTCATCCTCGACGCCATGTAGACATAGCGGCCGATTGATCGTGAGGACCGGGGAATTAATCAAATCTTCCATGACATTCTGGATGCCAGCAGGGACCTTCTGTCTGTCACTGCAAGCCACAGCAGTTGTTGGCAGAAGGACCATCTGGCTGCAAGGATCCAAATGGACTTTAAAGTTCCAGAGCTGTGTTGGATGCCCTTTCGTTCAACGGGAAGATCCTGTTTTGTAAGGATCTGTCCGAACCTCTGAAGAGGGTCAAGGATGCCAGGAAGGAGGCCAATATGCCCCTTCATCTCTTGTGTCCCTCTTGCTGCCCCAGCAAACAAGATCGCCACAGAAATACATTCTTCCATCCGACCTACATGGCCAGATAGGTGCATCCTAAATATGAGCCCAAGAAAATGGCCTGAGCACCAGGCTGAGAAGTGACCAACTGCTACAGACAAACTTCAAAAGCACTGACAGGGCTCCGGAGAGCGGTCGGGTCCTCCCCGCCTCTTTTTAACATAGGGTGCCACGTAAGAGCATTTCCGCATGCTTGGAGGCATTCCACTTCAGATGCCTGGGTGCTAAGCATCGTTCAGCTAGACTACCACCTCAATTTCAAGGTACTGCTGGCCTGGATTTGGCCCGCTTACTTGACGTTCAAGCTATCCACCCTGTGCCTCTCCACGAGCGAAGAACTGAGTTTTATTCCAGAATCTTAATGCTCAAAGAGCACTGGCAGATACAGGGGGATTCTCGACCTGAGAAAACTCAACCTGCTCCTTCATGTGCAGCACTTAAAGATGGAGTCTCTCTAATCCACCAGGGAAGTGCTGCAAGCAGGCGACTGGCTCATTTCTGCATATTGGCAGGACACATATTTGCACATTCCCACTCACAAAATCGGCGGTACCTGTGCGTCTTTGTTCTGGGACACCCCTACGAATATCAGGGCCTCCCCTTTGGCCTTTCTGAGTTGCCTCATGTTTTCACCAAGGTCTTGGCAGCCCTCGTCATGCCTATCAGGGAGAGGGGTTTCACATCTACCCGTATCTCGGCAATCTTCTGAGGGCGCCTTCGGCCGCCAGACTTCAGGGGGATACGGCCATTGCACTATTTGAGTCACAGTTGTGTGCCCTCTACTGAGTCGCAGCCTTCAGGCAGGCGGTGTGGCTGACACCTCGGGCCATTCAGGATTTGACGTGGTGGTAACGGAACTATTGCAATGTTTGGTTGTGGGTGTGCTATTACAAGCGGACTGGATTTAAAGTCTATTTATCCTCCTCGG
The DNA here is from genome assembly GCF_018977255.1 of Callorhinchus milii. Classification (NCBI taxonomy): domain Eukaryota; kingdom Metazoa; phylum Chordata; class Chondrichthyes; order Chimaeriformes; family Callorhinchidae; genus Callorhinchus; species Callorhinchus milii. The sequence goes on from NW_024704910.1 coordinate 26,434, forward strand.
CATGAAGTACATCTGTAGGTTTTAGTCCATGAGCACAAGACGCTTAGTGCATTGGGAGATAACGTTAGTATTGTACCATGGTCAGCTATTTAAAATTTCATTTTCCAACTGCAGTATCAGTCTTTATATACCATTTCCTTAAGCTGCTGCTTGCTTGTGTTGGAAATGGCTCCGGCAAACCTTGTATAAACTTGTGTTTGTGGAAATTCATAATTGCATCGCGGTTTGCTTACCATACTGTAGTGTTAATTAAAACGTGTGCATATGTACGTTGAAGAAGGCTGTTAATGGGCATACCCCACAGCACGATTCCCTTTTCGTTTGGAAAATATTAGTTTTTAACTCTTTCACAGGCACAGGCATTATAGTTTCTGGAAAGATGTAACCTCCTTGGTAACAAAGTTAATGACATGCATTGAAAATGTAATCTGCATGACACTCAGGGCTACCAATTTGCATTCAAGGACGGCAATACGTGAATTATTATGACTGACCTAGCCCAGCTGAGGACATGAGTACCCAGGAGAGCATGTTATAATGTTTTCCTAGAAGCACGTGGTGTACAGTTGTCCTTGGCTATATCATAACACTTTAAACAGCCTCGTGTCAATTGGATGTTTTACATTGCTAATACCCTACAATTAATGGGATGCATTATTTAATAGAGAATAAGTGTCGGGACCTAATTTGAATGTTGACATTCATAAGTAAAGAGAGCTGGAGCAGGAGCGTGAAGGCACACAAGTCGGTTGTGATGAGATGTAAAGGTTTACGTGAAATGCATGGCCACACTCTCAGTTTAATAATCAATTCATGATTTGTAGCTACGTCGATTAAACTATATGTTTTGGCTATTCCTATTCTATTTTGCCGTCATTGCCAACGTCGCAAGGCAAATAATAAATTCAGAACTCCTGCAGAGCATTATCACCCCTTCATAATAAAGAGTTGTCCAAGGAAGAAAAACACATTCCTGCGGAGGAGCTGGTAGGAACGTTGGGTTGCTCGGTCAATGGCCAGGGTCAACAGCGGCGTGGTGTATTCCGCAAATATGCCCGACCTGTGAGGGCGGGTACAAGCCGGCGTGAGTAGGTTAGACGTTGAGTTTAATAAGGGCACCATGGAGTGACCAGCCCCTCCCACCCAGCCCCTCCCCACCCTGCCCACCTGCCCTCCCCACCCTCCCCACCCAGCCCTCCCTCCCCTCCCCACCCAACCCCTCCCTCCCACCCAGCCCCTCCCTGCACGACGGACGGACGGACACAATAATCCCCTGTGGGCCGGTGTAACCAGGAGGTTCCTACCAGTATTAACCATTGGGTTACCTGAGGTCCCATCAAGTGACTTCTTTTCTAAACAGTAGGGAGGCAGCAGTATCTTACCTGCTCTGCCGCCGAGAGTAATATTGTTACACAAGTCAACTGGATATTTTTTTTCATTGTCAAAGCGTAAATGCATTAGCCTTGTCATTCTTCTGTTTGTCTATGATAGGGGTTCAATTAATATGATCAATATAAATAACAGATCTGTCTCCGCGTCTTCATGTATTTTTATTTGTGTGTTCTGTATTTTTGTGAGCGTATGTGTGTTGTCTACAGGAATGTGGGGAGCGGTAGTGCAGTGGATTAGCGCACTGCGCTATGAACCCAGCGACCCGAGTTCAATTTCCGCTCATGGTCATCTCTGCCATAAATGGATACCTGATGTGGCGTGTGAACATGAGCATTAGGGAGACAATGGCGACTGGGCGTGCTGCCGGCTTTAATAGTTGTTTGCTAACAGCACTTGCCCCAACGGTCTGTTACATTCTATGTGGGAGATCTTTGTTTTCACGTGTGGCACGTCATAAAAGCAAGTGCCAATGTTGCGCTTGCTCTGATCACAGCCCTTTTAAAATCCAAAACGTATTGATAACAAGAGTAATAGGATTTTAGTTGCCTTGGCGACTCTTATTTTGTGCCAAAAAAAATATGCTGGTAATTGGATGGAGTTCTGGAAGATTAATACTGCGGGTAAGAGGAGATTTTGCGGACCCTGGAGCTCCCGTGGATAATTCACGGTGTAACACGATTTTTGTTCCTGGGTAGTGTTATTTTCTAATTGCTTATGCCTCAAAAGTATAGAAACCGGCTATTATTCCACACAAACGTTGCTTTTGTGACCAGGACTTTACGTGAAGGAATGACACAAATGCACACCGAGTTTTCTCATTGAAAATAGGTACATTTCAAAATATCACTGTCCTGGACACAAAAGCAAAGTTTGTGGGGAATGATAGCCATTCTCTTTACTTTTGAGGCATAAGCCATTAGGAAATAATACTTACTACCCAGGAACAAAAAAATATATGTTTTTGTTACACAGTGTAAATAGTCTGTTCTGTATGCATGTGAAGTATTGGAATTGACGGCAGGAACTTCTTGACGGGTAACACACTTTTATTAAATCCTTTAGGTATCACAATACAACGTGTGGTCTTTCTTCTTCCGACGACACACTCCACTAATCTCGTGTAAGCTCTAGGCCTCTGGCTACACCCGATACACTTGACTCGTGTAGACCCTATGCCTCTGGCTACACACAATACACTCGACTCGTGTAAGCCCTATGCCTCTGGCTACACAATACACTCGACTCGTGTAGACCCTATGCCCTGGCTACACACAATACATTCGGCTCGTGTAGACCTATGGCTACACACACTACACTCGCCTCTGGGTTACACAGAGTCCCGGTCCCCTTAGGACAGCGGGGCTAGGTACCGCAGGGCTCTAGGTCTTCATCCCCGTCTTCATTCTTCGCTGGTTACACACTGCCCTTACGCCTGTGTGCATCCCCTTTTATAGCCCCTGCTCACGAGAGACGGAGCTGATGCGGCGTCGACGTGAGCATCGCTCCTTAATGAACCAATCACGACGCACTCTCTCTACGATCCGTTTCCCCAGCGCGTGTTAACATTACTCCACCAATCACACTGCGCTGCCACCTGATCACTCCCTCTCAGCGCGTCACCGGCCCACAGCCAATCAGTACCCCGTAACCCACGACCCCGCGCTGACCCCTGATCCTCCACCGTCAGCGCGCGTCACCACCTACACAGCCAATCATCACGCACTGTGCATACGATCCCTAATCCCAGCGCGTATCACCTCTACATCACCCCCTCCCACATAGCTTGCAGCCGGCCCGGCTGTTAACCTACAACACAACATAACGCAACGCAGTAATAAAGAACTCCACATCCCAGTGTGCCCCGTAACACAACAACAACAACATAACACAACCTTAAATACGAAGCAATATACAGCCCGACGAACAACACAATAAAAGCGAACACCGTAAAACGAACGCGCCAAGTGTCACTGTGACCCACGCAGTGCCGAGGCGCTCCGGCTGCCTCGACTCCGCACGTGGTAGGTTACACAAAGTAGCGCGACCTAGCGCGAGTCCGTCTGGCCGGTCCGTCGTATGGAACGGGACGTTGGCGACCGTCCGGTGTCTCCGGCAGCTCTAGACGGCACGGATCGGGCCTGGAAGGACCGGCCCCGCCGTGAAGATCCGGCCGCCGGTGGTCGGCAGCAGTCAGTTCCGAGACACCTGGGAGCGGATCAGGCGGAGACATGTGAGGAGCAGGCAAGGACAATTCCCCCTCAGGGTCGTCGGTCACGTCACATGCTCGGCCCTCACGACACAAGGGGAGGCCATACGGAGGCGAGAACGGTTTCAGTCGGGAGGGGTGGACGTACCAACGGCGTTTCCCCCATTTTATCTGAACGCACTGGGGGCGTGCAACCCGCACGACCTCCACGGGTCCCCGCCACGGCTTCAACAATTTAGGCGACGTGGCCAAAGGTGCCTGAGGGCAATGCAGCCAGGCCTTGTCACCTGGTTCCCAATTGTGCACGGACACCTTCCGTGCCCGCAACCGCTCGTTCGCAATTTGGCGAGCCCGCGAATTAAGCCGTGCGGCCTCCCTTGCCTCTGTCAGTTTATGAATATTAAATTTAATATGCTCTGCCAATTTAGAATTAGTTCGTGGTGCGGGCAGACCCAGCTGCGTTTCCATGGGCGGGTCGGCTTCCCGACCGTACATTAGAAAAACGGGGAAAACCCCGTAGCTGCATGGGGGGCCATTCTATACGCGGCAAGGACCCCAGGGACCTGCAGGTCCCAATCAACATGCGACTCACACACCTGCTGGCACAGCATAGAGGTCAATGTCCTGTTAAGCCTCTCCACCATCCCGTCCGTCTGCGGGTGGTACGGGGAGGTACGCACCTTTTTGGTACCCAACAGGTCGCACACCTCTTGCAGTAATTTACTCGAAAAATTTTTCCCTTGGTCAGTCAGCAAGCGTTCGGGAGCCCCCTTGTCCAGGACGTAGCCCTGGACAAAGGCGTCCGTCACAGCCGCCGCCGACTGGTTGGCGAGTGGCCACGCCATAGGCCACCGGGTAAAATATTCGACCCCCACCAACAGGTACTTATTACCCCTAGGCGTGACCGGAAAGGGCCCCAGAATATCGAGTGCAACGAGCTCGTTAGTGCGCGAGACCTGAATAGATTGCAGCGGTGGATTAGCTGCCACGGGCGGTGGTTTCCGTCTGGCGCACTCAACACAACCCTTCAGAATATTCACCACGTCACCCCCATTCCCGGCCAATAATAGTCACGCTGAAGCAGGGCAAGCGTTTTGTTAACTCCCAAATGCAAGAGGCGTTCGTGTGCGGCCAAGACAACCTTCCCCCTCACAGCAGAAGGCACCACAATCGCATGCCGCCGGGACAAACTGTCCCATCTCATCAACAGGCCCTGCTTAAGCTCGTAGGAGCCAGTTCGGTCGTGGCTACCTTCGGAACCCTCCGTCTTCGGCGCAATGCCAGCAGGGAGCTGTCCGCCATTTGGAGACGGCCCCACTCAATCAACGACAGTGAGAGCAGCGAGTCCTGACCCCCTGGGGTAGCGGGACCATCCCCAATTGGTGTGCTCGCGGTCGCAACCAACGCCTCCCTACCTTCCGTAACCGGAGGTTTACAGCGCGCCGATCCCGATAAGCACGCACATTTGTGACAAGGCAACAACCGCGACAGGGCATCGGCATTCGTGTGTCGCAACCCTTTACGGTACGTAGTCGTGAACTGATAGTCCTGGAGGACTTCCAACCACCGCGACAATTGGCCCGAGGGCTGGGCAACCCGTAATGAATACTGGAGCGCCGCATGGTCCGTCCGGACCGTGAAATGACGACCATAGAGATATGGCCTGAATTGTTGTACAAAAAAAACAATGGCAAGTAGTTCACGACGGGTGACGCAGTAGCGCTGCTCTGCCGGCGACAACACCCTGCTACCATAGGCGACCACCCGTTCGACCCCTCCAACGACTTGGGACAGCACCCCCCAATGCCCGTGTTGCTAGCATCCGTGTCTAGCAAGAAGGGACTCTCAAAGTCCGGATAGCGCAAGGGTGGGGCCCTTACCAAGGCGTCCCGGAGGGAGCAGAATGCAGCCTCCTCCTCCGGTCCCCACCGGAACTTCACTCCTTTTGCCGTTAAAGCGTGCAAGGGCTTTGCAATGGTGGCGAAGTGCTCAACGAATCGGCGATAATACGAAGCAAAACCGATGAAACTGCGCACGTCTGACACTGACGTGGGCGTCGGCCACGAACTGACACAGTCCGTCTTCGCAGGATCGGTAGAAATCCCCGAAGAGTCGACAATGTGACCCAAGTACCTCACGGATTTACGAAAAAGATGGCATTTGGCCGGTTTAAACTTTAATTTAGCCGATCGCATTCGCAAGAACACCCCTCTCAATCGCTGGAGGTGTTCTTCGAACGTTTTACCGAAAACAATGACATCGTCAAGGTAAATGAGGCACGTTCCCACTGCAAGCCCGACAAAACCAATTCCATAAGACGCTGAAACGTCGCAGGAGAGGAGTGAAGTCCCATGGGTAACCGGTTAAACTGAAACAGGCCCCCTGGAGTCCGGAATGCAGTCTTAGGCTTAGACTCCTCGTCGAGTGGCAACTGCCAAAATCCGGACAATAAATCAAGAGTCGAAAAGTATCGCGCACCGGACAATGCGTCGAGAGACTCGTCCATCCTGGGGAGCGGATACGCGTCGGCCACCGAGATCTTATTCAGGCGGCGGAAATCGACGCAAAATCGCAGGGACCCGTCCTGCTTTTTAACGAGCACAATAGGTGCTCCCCAAGGACTGGAAGAAGGCGAAATAATGTCGGCTTCCAGCATATCGTTAACTGCCGACTGAACATGTTCCTTCTCAGCAGGACTCAGTCGGAAGGGATTTTGCCTGACCGGTGCCGCATCGCCCGTTTCAATGTGGTGGCGTAGCAGGTCCGTGCATCCGATATCATACTTATGTTTACTGAAGACATCCGAAAATTCAATCAGCAACCCGCGCAACGCACCCAACTGTACCGCTGACAAATCGTCAGAGTCCGCGCACAGCATATCAATCCAATCTAGGTCCTCCTTTGATGGTACGCTATTCGTGGGGCTCGGATCAGCCTGCGCAACCAGCCTCTCCTCCGCAGGGACCCGTGCCGCGTGAGCCAGCACGGTGCCCTGCTGAATGACGGCCGGCCGCGCCCCAGCGTTTAAAACCATGACAAACGGATCCCTGTCTGCCCCAACCAAAGTGTGAGCCACCGATAAATCGAGACCTCCAACAGCCCTATTAGAAGGACCCAAAAGCATGGCCTGTTCCGAGGCCTCCTTCCCCCATGGCTTCCGTAACCGGAGGGGAATCAACATTTGTGAACCCGGGGGCACGTGCACGGTCTGTGTTGCTAACGCCTGAATGGTAGCGCACGCCGTCCGAATTACATTAGGGCTCGTCAAAAATGAAATACGGCGACCCGATGGTAGTTCAATGCAACGCTGATCAATGAGAATTTTGATGGGCATTTTCGCCAAAAAATCAGTGCCCAATAGGCAAGGAACCGCCAGGGAAGATGAAACGAAAACGGGTCCCGACAATTTGATATCACCAATGCAAATGGACGCCCTAATCTGACCGATAATGCCCAACGATCCCCCGTTAGCGGCGTAAAATGGCACATCCACCGGAAGAAGCGGACGACATTGTACCGGGAGAATATTATAAATGAGATCCGAAATAATAGTCGCCGATGCCCCCGTGTCCACTAACACCCTGACCTCGACCCCATCAATCGATCCGGTAACGACGGATGAACCCGCTGAGGCAGCCACTATTCTGTGCCCCAATTCCGACCATTTAATGTCTCCCCGGTCCCGGCCGAACCCCCCTCTCCGAACCGAATCCCGAACTCTACTCGGCTCTCCCTCGTCGCAACGCGACGACCCATACGTGTCGAGTATGCGGGCCAAGCATGTGAGGTGCCGCGACTTGCCGGGGTTTGCAGTGATGACTTGGGGCCTTGGTCGTCGTCCAGCCGAGGTCCCATGGCGCGCTGACGTGGGGCGCGGCAACCGGAGGCCACGTGGCCACGAAGGCCGCAGTTATAGCAGGTGATGACAGTAGTCGGAGATCTCGGTTGCTCCAGCTTGCGGGCCGCTCGCAGAGGCGAACGACCCCCCGACCTCCAGTCCCCCGCTCGTCCCGCGATGAACGCGTCCTCTCGTGGGCTGACGACTTGGGGCACGGTGTCAACCGGACCCGGAGTTGAGGCCACGGCAGCGTTGCAGACGACCCCCTGCTTTCGTTGAAGGACCTCGTGCGCTTGCATGCTCGTGGCGACCCGTAATGAAGAAATATCGGTCTCGTCGGCCGTGTTGATGGGGACCCCCAGGTCCTGCGCCAACTTGAGCAGCTGCTCCAAAACCATCGCATCTTGGCCCTCCTCGTCCATACGAGGGAACGCGGCGTCAGCGAGAGCGAGCAACGCCGTGCGGTAGGCGAGCACGGTCTCCGTGTCCGCCTTCCGTCTTGCGTAGAAATGATGGCGGCACGCCGAGGGAGGACCGTAGACTTTGGCCATGAGAGCCAGCGCATCCTTGAGCGTGGAGCGGTCCGACCTGCGTGCGGACGTGAAGGCCGCGAGCGCGTTGTCGTCCAGCATGGCAGGCAGTGCCCGCAGTGCCGTAGCGTCGGACCAGGCGGACATCTCTTGATGCGCCAAAAATCTGCGCTGAAATTGGCTCCAATCCCCGCCTTCCGCCTTGAATGCTGACAACGTGGGAAGGCGCTGCTGAAAGATAAAGTCGTCCTCCTCCTCGTGCTTCCTCTCTGCCCCCCGTCGGTGTGTAAGATGGCGGCCCCAGTGGCGGGTGTGTGATGGCGGTCCGCCGCGCGCGTTGGTGACGTCAGCGGGCGCGCATGGAGAACCGCTGCCACGTGGTGATGGCCGTTCCCGCCAAAAGTTGGAGCGGATGAAATGGCGGGAATCGCCAAATCGTTTTGGCGGGAATCTGCAGGGCGACCCTGTAGCACGTCGGCCGCCGTCCCCGCTCCTCCCGACGAGCTGATCTCCGCCAAGATGGACGCGGCGGCGAGCAGCAGCTCCGCCAGACGGGAGTGTGCCTCGCGAAGCACGGTGTCAGTCCCCCGTCGCTCGTCCGGCGCCGTCGGTGGATCCTGCCCCGTGGGCAGCTCCTCTTCCTCACCCCCTGATGCCCGCTGGCCCGCGTCGTCGAGGTTGTCCCCGTGGTCAATCCCGTGGGTCCGACGGTTCCTCCTTGTATCCATGCTTGGAGGACCGTTTCACTTCTGACGCCAGTTGAAGTATGGAATTGACGGCAGGAACTTCTTGACGGGTAACACACTTTTATTAAATCCTTTAGGTATCACAATACAACGTGTGGTCTTCCTTCTTCCGACGACACACTCCACTAATCTCGTGTAAGCTCTAGGCCTCTGGCTACACCCGATACACTTGACTCGTGTAGACCCTATGCCTCTGGCTACACACAATACACTCGACTCGTGTAAGCCCTATGCCTCTGGCTACACAATACACTCGACTCGTGTAGACCCTATGCCCTGGCTACACACAATACATTCGGCTCGTGTAGACCTATGGCTACACACACTACACTCGCCTCTGGGTTACACAGAGTCCCGGTCCCCTTAGGACAGCGGGGCTAGGTACCGCAGGGCTCTAGGTCTTCATCCCCGTCTTCATTCTTCGCTGGTTACACACTGCCCTTACGCCTGTGTGCATCCCCTTTTATAGCCCCTGCTCACGAGAGACGGAGCTGATGCGGCGTCGACGTGAGCGTCGTTCCTTAATGAACCAATCACGACGCACTCTCTCTACGATCCGCTTTCCCCAGCGCGTGTTAACATTACTCCACCAATCACACTGCGCTGCCACCTGATCACTCCCTCTCAGCGCGTCACCGGCCCACAGCCAATCGGTACCCCGTAACCCACGACCCCGCGCTGACCCCTGATCCTCCACCGTCAGCGCGCGTCACCACCTACACAGCCAATCATCACGCACTGTGCATACGATCCCTAATCCCAGCGCGTATCACCTCTACACATGTAACTACAAAATACCACACCACAGGCTGCTGTGGTGTTACATTGACGAAGTTAATTACTAAACAGATATTCCAATACAGTTATCGCATTGACAATACAAGTGTTGATTAACAGGCAGCGAGTAACCAACCGTGAGGTTGCTTCAGTTGTAATGTGTGTGGAATGTTTATTTATTAAGCTGCTTATTATAAAATATATGTATTACAATAGACACAGCGAGAAATGGCCATGCACGTACTTACCAATGTTTAGTTAAACTTGTGGTATTTTAATAAGAACTCTTGAGAATCACTTTGCATTTATCCATGCAGTCATAGCCTAAAACAACTGTTGTAAGCAACATTATTTATTTATGTATTGTATTTTTAATTTGCAGTGCATTATAAACAGTGTGTTGACTTAAACGGATTAGATGTTTTTAGAATGCAATAATTGCTGATGGTGAAGTTAACATTTTGTTCCCTATTTACATTTATGACATTCGCCAAGGTAACCTGCACCTCTCATTTGACAGGCTGATCCATGGATCACTCTTACATTTAACTCAAAGTGGGTGCCACCAAAAAGAACAACCTTGATATAGAATAGTGCATCAAAAATGTGACATGCATTACTCTATTGCTGTAAATGTTTGTCAATGTGAACCTTGAGACTGTATTATTTGTTGGGTCTTTCGGTAAAGCCACGTAGATATAAAACAAATATCACGATGTTTAGATCGCAACACAAGCAATCGTCCTTGGGTGAAAAAATATCAAGAGAGCTGCTGAGGCAGCATGTTATAAAGGTTTGAGGTGGGTGTAGCCCAAGGGTCGTAAGCGAAGTGGGTGGGGCTAGTGATTAAATTTGCATGTCAATGTAAGATCGGAGAGCTGAGCTACCTACACGACGACCAAGCTGCGAGGCGGCCATTGTATTGTGAAAGATTAGCATGTCAATGTAAGATCGTAGAGCCACCACCACATCAAGGAAATCGAGCAACGGTGGCTGTGTTAGTGAGACATTTAACCTGTTAATGTAAAGACATTTAACCTGTTAATGTAACACCAGAGAGTCGAAAATAACTACTAAACCTCACAGCCAGTTATGACTTTAACCTGGTTAATACCGTCCTTCCAATGATTGCTCAGTTTGTACCCACCTTCTCGGTTGAAATTGTGTCTGTGTTTATATATCTGAATGGCTTCATGAACGAATCTTTGCTGATAGCCAGTGGGTTTGCAGAGTACCTTCGTCTTGGAAAAATCTATTTCGTGTTTGCCCACAGCGTTAACACAATGATCAGCCACGACTGAGGTATTGGTCCTACCGTGTTTCAGATCTGCATTGTGTTCATGAACACGGTCCGAGACATGTCGCTTAGTTTCCCCAAGACACCTCTTAGTTTGTAGACGCCAGGGTATTGCAGGTCAGGGATCACATCCTTCACAGATGGGATCAGATCACGAATTTTATGTACTTTGTTGAATCGAACCTGGATCTTGTGTTTGCTCATGATTTAGCAAATCTTTTTGGTGAACCTTGCTATGGATGGCAAGGTGATGGTTTTGATTGGTTCCTCAGATGGTTCTCTCCCAACGGTTGGGGTGATAGCTTTACAGATTGTGTAGTCTGAATATCCATTCAATAATTATTTGTATAATTTTTTCTACGTGGCTTTACCGAAAGACCCAAAGAATATGAATTCCTGCAGTCACGAAAGCTTTAAGTCTTGAGACTTTCCTTAGAAAATAGTCAAGGCACTGTACCACTGTTGGTCTCCATCTTCTTGTTTTGTCTTCGGTATTAAACTGAGATTATTTAGATTATTTCGCTGCTATAAATTTCAACATGATAAGCCACTTTGTTGAGTTATAATTTGTGACCAGAATAAGTGAAACACCTCAGTGGACTTTGCCTGGTAGGATGGGGATGGTTTCGTTTTTTTTTTGTATGGTTTTGGGTCATTTGTTTACCTTTATTGAACTTGGCACTACTATGGTGTTTTGTATTTTGTTGTTGTAACGTTCCTACCCGCCCTTACAGGGCATCTGTGAAAAAAGAGCTTCATAGCTCATCGGAATCCCCCAGTATAAATATGATTCCTATACTCAGTAAAACGTGGATCACGCAAAGTTTCTGTGTACAACTATAACAACAGTTCCTATAAAATGTTTTTTTTTCCGGACATAGTGTGATAATGTGTGCAAAGTAAGGTTTTGTACCTTGGTAGGTAAAAACGTGTTTTTTTATATGGATGGCGGCATCGATGATGAAAAACACTACAGCTGTTATAGGAGGAAAAGCAATTGGTTTTTACTTTAAAATACTCATTGTGGGCGGTATGCCGCCACTATTTGCGGTTTTGGTTAGCTGTTAGCATATATTGCGGAGCTGGAAACCACTACTGCCAACCTCTATCGTCGGTAAGGAACAAGCAATCATTACTGGCATCTCAGCAATCATATATTTGAGTGTTGGATGGTGATTATAGACCACACACTGCAATGGTAGCTCAGGAAGATGAAAAACAAATAAGAGCTTATCATAAATGGGATTTTGTGGTAATAAGCAGCTGATCCTTTGTGGCCTGTGATACTGCACCTAGCTATTCTGTATTCTCAAGAGTCGGGTTACCAGATCTCTCAGGCTACATGTGCAATCACATCTAAAATTAAAGGTTTTGTGGCAATTACATTTTTACATGCAGTATATTATTAGAACTTGAATAGCGCTAACGTTTTCATTTTCCTTGTCCGGAAACATTGCTATCATAGTATTTAACACGTGTTTTAAAAGATTTGCTGTCAACCTCATTTTTTGCAGTACTGTAGTCGATTCAAATTCGAGATTTATACGTTTAATCTTCTTATGGGACTTGAAATGTAAGATAAATTAGTGCAAGTGCTTTCCCAACAAAGTGTTAATGTTCCTAAGCGTCAGTTAAGAAATGGCTTTCCGTAATCGTCCCACACAGCCACACTAATTGTAAGCGTCTAATCCTTTCTATAAAGAGGAGATATGGGTTAAGTTTATATTCTTGTCAATAGTGACGTGTATCCCGTCAGGACAGCTTGCGAAGTTGGAATTTTCCACGTGCCGTTTTTCATCAAATACGCGACCGGCAAATGAGCGTTTTGATTTTCTTTTTCTCGCAGTTCACCGGTTGCTGGTTTGATTTGATCTCCTGGCGTGGCAGTTGAGATGGCAATCACATCCCTTAAATCCTCCTCCGGCCTCTGTCCACACCGCAGTGTAAATGGGTGAACTGTAGTTAGGTGATCGGCATGTCGCTTATGGTGGGATCAAGTGTGGATAACCCCCACCTCTTCCAAACATCTAGTAAGTGTAGACGAGTCGGCCAAATGTCCTCTGTTGATCGTCTAAGAGGAGGGAGGCCCTTCTGCTAGCAGTTGCTTGAGCAAGACATTTCAATGGCACCTTTACACAAGACCTGTTTTGTGATAATCACCATCTATGTAAACAGACTTGGTGGCACCTACTACACTTATAGGTTTACGGCAGCAGAATTTATAAAGTGTTTGCAAACACAGTCTAAAGTGGTGATCATGATGTATTAATTTGGTGTATATGAGTTTGGGCTGCAGGCATTATACTCAGTCTTGTTTTTTTTATTTAAAGTTCCTCTAATATCAGGTAAATGTTTGATTCATGGTGAGTAATGAATATGGACACCAAACTTCTTGCTGACATTGATATATAGCTTGTAAGCAAGCCTGGGTGTACAGTGGCTCCTAAGCTTATAATAATTGATTTGCAGTGCTAAATAGGTATCATGCTGTTCATTTATTATGTAGAGCTGTAGGAAAGAACCCATATGTGGTGATACTGCATTGGCAGTGCTGCACAATGACAAATAAACTCACATCCATAACACCACCTTAAAAGGAAATATGTATTAGGCAACGTTTCAGGCAATGACCCTTATTCATAGCACATAGAGAGGCCAGAGAGACAAAGTGGATAAGATTTGAAGACTGTAATACAATCAGGGCCTGATAAGAATATAGAAATACTATTGCCTGATGAACAGTTTTAAAATAGCATATGAATAATTACCTATTAGAAGATATTGCTAAATAGATACTTAAATATAACACGTTTCAAATTTACCTATTCCTCTACCCTGCGTGCATGGTTTATGAATTTAAAATATTTAAAAGTCTCCTTGATCTTATTTTTGTAATTAATTACTATTGGTATGGTAGTTGTCTGTAGTGAATTATGCTCATGAATATTTTGTTTCCCACACTGCAACAGGGCTACCCATAATGCAATGTGCCAGCAACATTTAATAATTAAACTTTTAATACATATGAGTTTGTAAAGCAAAACACATGTTTGATTATAATTGAAACGTTTGTTACGTTATCTACTCTATTAGTAGATAATATGAAAAAAAACTCTTTCAGAAAACATTTTCTAAATGTCATTCTTATCAGGCCCCATGGTTTATCGTGCAGTATCCAACTCTTACCCATTGTCCTCTCTCTGTATGGGCTCTGAAGGAGGGGCAATTCACAACATTCCACCTATTATATATGTTTTGCTTTTAAAAGAGTACAATTGTTAGATTTGTTTCTTTTGTCATTTGTGTAGAAAATAAACCTCTTGCCCCATTTTTAGCACGATAATTAATAACAATTTAATAGAGAAATTAACTTGAAGAAAGATGCGTCAAAGGCTGGCTTTAATAAGGACTGCCTTCTAGTATG